>NW_019228573.1:633856-666119 GCF_002742605.1 Olea europaea var. sylvestris
ATATTATTTATGCGAATTATTAGATTTAGTATTTTTTTCAAACATTTCATTCATTACATTCATTTGTTATGCATATTATTTATGTTAATTATTTGAAATAGAAACTTTTTCTAAAAACTGCATTATACGGTAGGCTACATTGTAAAATAAATATTTAAATATTACATACGCAATCAACATTTTACAATTTTTTCGTAATTACAAATAAATGAATGAATTGTACAATGTTTAAATAAATGTAAAAATATGTACAATTATTTACGGATCCCCATTAAATTCAAATAAATCACATGCTAGTTTATTTCTCCAATTTTGTATCCATGCCTGGTTGATTGCATCAACCTTATGTGCCACGCTAAAAAATTTCATGTACTTGATGACGAACATGCCGTAATTACCCCTACAATTAAACAATGTTGTATTAGCACATTGAAAATTAGTTAGAACCTAGATGTAAATGGCAAAAAGAAAATTACAAACACTTACGATATTTGCTGCCTCGCCGTCGTCGTGTTCCGCACGGTGGCCAATCTGTCATGTACAGTGATATTCGCTCGTCTAGCCATCATGAGAACGATCACAGACACCGACTCTAGATTTTACTCGAGCTGGTCTTGTAGACAGCGACTCTAGATTTTGCTCGAGCTGGCCTTGTGTCAGGCATGAATGATCGGGGTCGTACACATAAATCGTGGAGTCGGCGAATACGATTTCCACTGCAATGTAGTGATGATTCAGACATACTGGTACGTACATATGCATACAGCCATCCCATGGCTTCCCACCGACACTCGGCCACATCCCTACGACCCATTCCATCATATATTCCGGCTCCGTGTACTCGCTACCCATAGCCTGGAACGACTGGTACTCAATGTCAACGGCACGGATGAACTCGGTGTTCAATATGAGTCTGCCAGGAATGTTGAACGATTTTGGATGTCTTTCAGCACGATCCCATAGCAAATCCATGCTCAAGTCGATGTGCTACATAAAGAAACACCAATAAAGAAAGGAGTTAATCTACGAATTTCATTCAAAAAATTGATTTCGAACGTACATAATAAATAACAATATTTTCATTTCACTTACATCGTCGGCGAGCCAAGCCCCCGAAGTGGTGATGTCGTGGAACCACTTGTAAGCATTTGAGATCGTCTTCTCAGCAATCGTGCGGCTGGCCCTGAAAAAATAAGAACAGAATTTTTAATTATATGAAGTATACATGTGTCAGTGTCAGTGTCAGTGTCAGCGTCTGCGTACTATAGTAATTACATAAAATACAAAACTGACCCAGGCTGCAGTGCTCTCCACTCTGTCTCAAAGGCTTTCCACTTGGCGTGGTCAACCTCCCTGAATAAATTCGGGTGCGTCTCGTCGACGAACCTTCTCCTCTTCGCCTCCGCGGTAAAGGGAGAAAGAACGTACTGTGATGGCACCCTTGGCCTCTTGCCGACCACCCGCTCCTCATGTGCCTCGGGAATCTCCATCTCCCCAGCCATCGGGACGATCCCCTCGCCCGCTGTCGGGACCACCTCCAGCTCCAGTACCCTATCCTCCTCAGGTACCCCCTTGGCATCCCCGGGTATCCCCTGCACGGGTACGACCTCCACCTCCACCTCCACCTCCGATGCCCCCTCGACGACCTCGGGTATCCCCTGCACGGGCACCCCCACCTCCGATACCATCTCCACCTCCATCTCCGGTACCCTCTCCTCCTCGGGTACCCCCTCCACGTCCTCAGGTATATCCTGCGCAGGCATCCCCTCCACCACAGGTATCCTCTCTCGCTCCTCCATCCCCATCGTGTCATCTAAAAATGAACCAAATGCAGCAACTGATGGCCACGATGAGTCAACATACCCCATCTGACCCACTCCCCCCTGATAACCACCGACCCCTCCGTCACCCCCTCCGTCCCGATAACCGCCAGTCCCTCCATCTCGATAGCCACCAGTCCCTCCGTCACCCCCTCCGTCCCGCTAGTGACCTGTCCCTCCGCTACCTCCTCCATCTCGATAATCGCTCGTCCCACGCAGGCCTGCTATGTCACCCCGTATCGCTACAACCTCAGCATGGAGGTCTCCTAATCCAGCTCGTAACATCGCAACATCATATCGTAACTGTGCCATGTCCCCAATGAATTCAAATTCTCTAGTTTTATCTAACGCAATGAATTCAAATTCAATTGTTGATCTAGCTATACATATTTGTTTTGAAGATTTCTATGATACTGTAGCACCTCCAAGTGTAAAATCATATCCACTTGTTGACTTGGAGTACTTAGTATCTCATATCCAATTTGCATCACAGTATCTTTAAAGTACTCTGGATATCTCGAATAGTGCAATCCAAAGTTTTTGGTATGTTTTAAATACCTAAAAACTCTAGCAATTGTCTTCCAATGATCAATGCTTGGATTGCTCGTATATCGACTTAGCCTATTAATTGAATAAGCAATATCAGGTCGAGTACAGTTCATGACAAACATTAAACTAGCAATAATTCGAGATTATTCCAATTGAGACATACTATCGTCGGTATTGGAAACAAGATGCATACTGGCATCTATAGGTGTTTTCATAGGAATAATATTATATTTTTTTAATTTATCAAGAATCTTCTCAATGTAGTGTGATTGAGACAATATGAGACAATCGAATATTTTAGAGATTTTAATTCCTAATATAACATCGGCCACACTTAGATACTTCATTTCAAATTTATTTGTTAGCATCCTTTTAGTAGCTTGAATTATGGTATATTTGTTATCCATAATCAACATGTCATCTTCATATAAACATACCATGATATCCATTTTGAGTGCTCTTGACACAAACACATTTGTGTCGTTAATTTTGAGACCATTTGATATCATAACCGTGACAAATTTTTAATGTCATTTCTTAGGAGCTTACTCTAATTCATAAAGTAATTTAACAAGTCGACACACTTTCTGTTCTTGTCCTGAGGCGACAAATCCTTCAGGTTGCTCCATATAAATTTTTTCATCTAACTCTTCATTCAAGAAAGATGTTCATCCATTTAATGTATATCCAAACCATTCAACACTGCTATCGCAATTAGCATACGTATGGAAGTAATTCTTGTCACAAGAGAATGGGCATCAAAATAATTAAGACCTTCCTTTTTCTTATAGCCTTTAACGACAAATCTAGCTTTATATTTGTCAATTGATCCATTTGCTTTCATTTTTCTTTTGAAAATCCATTTACATCCCAATGGCTTATCACCAGAAGAATGGTCTACTATTCACATGTATGATTTTATAGTATGGATTCAATTTCACTATGAACAACTTCTTTCCAATATGAAGTTTCGATCGATGACATAGCTTCTTTAAAGCTTTGAGATTCATTTTCTAACAAATATGTTAGAAAGTCAAGCCCAAATAAGGTTGAAGTCCTAGTCCTCTTACTGCGTCTAGGTTGTTGATTTGTAGATTCTTGATCTATAGCCTCCTCATTTTCACAAGATCTCTTCTGTGAATTTGATTCACTTTGCATGTTATAAGGAAAAATATTTTCGAAAAATTTAGCATCCCTTAATTCAATAATCGTATTAACATGCACATCGGGTATTTCAGACTTATGTACAATAAATTTGTATGCATTACTATAGAAGGCATAACCAATAAATACACAATCAATGATTTTAGGACTTATCTTAACCCCATTACTTTGAGGAACTATTAACTTAGCCAGAGTATTTATAATTAGGTTTGTGATCTTTCTATACTTCATAAAGTATCTTATGCATCTTTCAACGTGATATTCCCCCTACCTTTTACAAATCAATAACCGTATATATAAAGCATATATTCACTCTTTTTCCTTTTGTTCATATACTCTAGGCATATTATATTTTCAATTCAAAGCATGCATAATCATCTCACTATATTTTCCCCTTTTGACATAAGCAAAAGATATAACATTTAAGATTAAAACATGACCATAGAGAATATTTAGATATCACGTTATTCCCCCTATCTTTTGTAAGAGATGTAATGCTTTTCAAATTTTATCTCAAAAAGTTAGCAAATAGGAAGAGTATATCATATAAGCTCAAGACTTTAAGTCAACCATAGAAAAAAGTAATATATCCCCCCTCAATTAATGACAAAGTGCCAAATATATGCAAGTTTAAACAAGAGGATGATCATAACATTATAGTAAAAATATTAATCAAAGTACGAGTGATGAAATGACGAAAGTATAATAATTTGGATAAGATTTATATACATTCCAACTAATCATGCATGTAGAATCAATCATATGAGAACTTATAGTATAAAATCAATTTAGGCACATGCTTCAAATTTTATTGATAATTCTCAAATTTTCTTAATATTTAAGATAAAACATTTGCAATTAAACAATTTTAAGTAAATAGTTTCCTAGTCATTTCTTGCTATTTGTGATTCTTCCTTTCTACAACACCATCTTGTCAAGGTGTTCAAGGAGCCAAGAAGTAATGTTCATGGCCATCAATTTTGCAAAAATTACCAAAATCAGTATTTTCAAAATTTTTCACCACGATCACTTCAAACATATAATAGTACATCCCTTTTCATTTTGAACTTTTTTATATAGATATTTAAATAATTCAAAGTTTCATGCTTTAGGTTCAAAAATAAGATTCAAGAAATCTAGAATAGTCTTCAATAAAGCGTAATGCCTACCATTTGATTTTATGATTCTAAATTGTCCAAAATGATTCATGTGAAGAAATTGAACATGTTTTGTAGTCGAAGATTATTGCTTAAGTTAGAAGAAACTCTCACTTGCTTGACATGCCACAAATTTTCTTTTTCTCAAATTTTAAATATGGCATATCTTTAACAAAAATAATTTTTGGAAGTATTTGAAAGTTGGTCCATTACCCAATCTTATGCCATAGTCAAGTATCTTTTAAATTTGATAAACATTTTTCTTCACTTTCAAATGACATAAACATCCTTATTTTAGCTTCCTATAAACATCATCTTTTGATGTAGCATCTTCAATAAGCATTTGGAAGAATCAAGTTTTGATATGATAAAATTTATCACAAAATTGACTAAAAGTTAAAAGGATTATGTTTAATATCACCTACTAAGGGGACATTTTCAGTAAAAGTAGATAGATAATGACAAATAATTTCAATTTTGCTATTATAGAGACATAAAGAAACACTTTTATCAATGCATAAACATATAGCCACATATTTCAAATTAACCAAAAATTTTCTAACCTCTTTGAATGTGTAGAGATCTATCAAGAGCTAGAGGTTTAGTAAAACTATTGGTCAATTGATTTTCCACAAGCTAGTAAAATTAGGTGGGTGCATTCGGATGCCAAAAACCTAATGTCCTAGTGACACTAAGTATCTAAAAATCCATTTTTCAGTACAAATGTGCTATGCTTTATGATTAATTGAAATATAGCACATAAGCACATACTTAACATAATATCGGGTCATCTAGTAGTTAAAAAGAAAGGATTCGATCATACCTTGATATTTTGTTATTTTCACAAATATACCTTGATCATCCAATTTGATTGATGACTTCTTTGGAGTGTTTATTGACTCCAATTCTTTTATTTTGAACTCCATTATTTCTTTTTGAGAATATAGCTTGTTTCCCGATCATGTGCTCAAACATCTACTAACTCAAGACGATTTGCTCTTTATTTTCTTTGATATCTACAAAATAATTTAGCTTTTGCTCTTTGGTACCCATAAAATTTTGGGTCCTTGATTGTTAGTGTTTGTAGACTTTGGAATCCACTTGTATTTGCTCTCAAAGTGAAACTGATAAGCCCAAGCCCAAGCCCCCAATTAAAATTACATATACAAGACGTAAGGGGACCAAGTGACATGGAAGATAACTATATTACAGCATGGCATGCCGGTAGTTTCTAGAATAAAGCTGCATCTCTCTCTGTAGTCAGGTGGTTAGCTATTCTGTTGAGTTGGTTAGGAGAAGGGTATATGTAAGGGGGGTGGGGAATAGTAGAAGGCAGCAAAAATTAAGTGAGAAAAGGGAGGATACCTGAGAGTGGAGTCTTGTACCGTTTGTTATCTCGAGAGTTATTATATTTAGTGCAATTTTCTTTCATATTCTATCAGAAACCTTTTTTTGATTAACAATTACATGTCCATTTTTGTTGCAAAAATTACATGTCATGTTTGAAATAGGGAAAGTAGAAACTTTAAGAAAGAAGTTTTCAAATGACTTTTGTTTTAAAAATGTTTTGTATCCAACTCCTCCTTTATCAAAAAATATATTTTTGTTCACCAAGCATTAAATCAAAATTTTTCTTGCTTTGAGTAAATTTGTGAACACTTTGAGTCAAATCTAAAATCTTTTCTTTTAAAGAGAAATTCTCCTTAATTAAAGAATCATAATTGAGTTTTTCTTTTTCAAAATCACTTTGAGTTTCCAAAAGTTTCTTTTCTTCTTTTTCTAATAAAGAATTTTTCTTTTTGAGAGTAGAGTGTTTGAAAGTAAGTTTTTCAAATTTTTCAAGAAGTTCATCATATGAGGTAGATAATTCATCATATAAAGGTTTGTCATTTATGTTTACCTCATTTTCAAAGGCCATGAAGCACATGTTTGCAATTTCCTCTTGACTTCCATCTTCTTCATGTCATCATGATCACTCTCATCCCATATTGATTGAAGTGCTTTCTTTTGATGAATCTATTCTTCTCTTCACCCTTTTCTTCTTTCTTGTTGAATTGACGATTGTTGCAGAAACTTTTCCATTTCTTAATAAAAAGAACTAGATCATCAAGTTCTTCATCATTCAAATTTTCACTTGAAGTGCCTTCATCAACTATTGATTCTAAAGCAATTTTGCATCTTTCTTCTTCTTTGCTTTTCATTGTTTTCTCCTTCATCTCAGTGCGATTTAACTCATATGTCATCAATGTTCCTTAGAGCTCTTCCAACGGATAAGTTTTGATATCTTTGGTGTTCTCTATCAACATTTTTAATGAGCCCCATTCTTCCGATAGTGACCTAAGCACTTTACTCATAAGTTCACCATTAGTAAATTTTCAATCAAAGCCTTTGAAACCATTAATAATATTGGTAAAACGAGTATTTATGTCAACAATCAGTTCATTTTGTTTCATAAAGAAATTTTCAAAATCTTTAACTAAGAAATTTATCTTAGTTTCTTTCACTTTGCTAGTTCCAACATGAGTAACTTCTAAAGCATGCCAAATATCATAGGCGGAATCACATGTACTAATACGATTAAATTCATTCCTATCTAAAGCACAATAAAGTATATTTTTGCTCTAGCATTTAAAGATAATTTTCTTTTATCTTCATCATCATACTCTTCTCTAGGTTTTGGAATGATTTGGTCCGGTTTACCAACCACTTTAATAATCTTCTTAGGCACATAGAGACCAAATTCAATAACATCCCAAACATTATAATCTATTGATTGAACAAATATAGTCATTCTAGTTTTTCAATATTTATAATCAATACCATCAAATAAAGGAGGACGATTCGTAGAATGCCCCTCAAGATTTCGAAAAATATGGTTAGCCATATGCTCAGGATTGTTAAATCTTTAATTTAAGAAAAAATGAGCACCTTGCTCTGATACCAATTGAAAGTCTAGGAATGACTAACCAAGAGGGGGGTGAACTGGTTTTTTTAAAACTTTTTCAAAAATTGATTCTAAATATAAACCAATATGATAGTAAATATGTCAATTAAACAAATAGACACGAATAAGAAAGCAAGTAAAGACTAAATTGATAAATTCAAATAATAAATGCAAGTATAAAAGCAATAATTAAAAGGGAGAGAGAATGCAAACGATATAATTGTGGAGGTTCGATCCAAAACAATGATCTACGTCCTCCGTTACCAAACTCTCCGGCACGAGCAAGGCCTTTTCACTATGTTAATTGACTTATGGTGCAATCCAACCCTTTACAACGGTTTCGATGACTTACAAACAAGGAGCACCGATCCTTTACAAAGTTGAGCTTTACGAGACCTCAACACGACCCACACTATTGAGCTTTACGAGACCTCAATATGACCCACATGGTGACTTACAACAAGGAGCACTAATCCTTACACAATGTTGAGCTTTCTGGGATCTCAACACGACCACACTTTATCAAAGTGATTTTACAATCAAATCCTCTTTTGATAAATAATACAAAACAAATTAAATACTAGGAGAGGCTAACACTTTAATGAATAATAACAAATTATAGCTCAAGTGTTAGATGAAAAACTATGATGAAAATGACAACTGAAAAATTAAGTTCAACCAATCAAAATATTTTTATGAAAAGATGAAGAAGAATTAAATGCAATGTAAATTCAAATAATCTTCTCAAAAAATATCTCTCTTTTAACGAATGATTATAATAAATCAAGTACTAAGAGAGAAATGATAAATTTTGATGAATATGATAATTTTACAAATTTGATTTAATCAATCAAAGTTTTCAATATGAAGAAGTTGAAAATTTTATACAATATAAGTGCAAATAACTTCTTCAAGAATATATCTCTCTTTGAAAATTGATATAAATAAGTTGAACACAAAGAGATGTGAAAAACTTTGATGAGGAAATGATTCAAGAAATTTGATTCAACAATCAAAGTTTTTCAATATGAAAAAGTAGAAAGATTTATGCAATGTAAATGTGAATACCTTCTTCAAGAATATACCACTCTTTTAAGAATGATATAAATAAGTTAAACACAAAGAGAGATGGAAAACTTTGATGAGAATGATGATTAATGAGTTTGAATCAATCAAAATTTTTGATAGAAATAAACAAATGAAATGAATGCAAATGAAAGCTCAAAAAATTCTTAAAGCAAAAATATATCACTTTGATTCACTTGGGAATCTTGTAAAGAATGGAAAGAGTGAGGATATTTATAGAGTTCAAAAACAAGAAAAAAATATGTATTTGCGGAAAGAAAAAAATATGTATTTGCGGAAACTAGTCCGGTCGACCGCCTCTCGTCCGGAAGATCAATATAGCCGTTTGTACAGCAAAAATCAGAAGTCAAAACGGTCAAATCCTGGACCATTGGAGGATGTCCGGTCAACCGCCTCCTATGGCCGGTCGACCGGTGCGGTTGACTGCCTCTCTGAATGGTTGACCGCCCCGGCAGCGCAGTGTTTTTACGTTTTGCCCCGTTTGTTCCGATATGAAAGTTTTAAAGTGCATGGACCTTTGAAAAATATTTTTAACTATTTTTTCATCATAAAAATGTTTTTTAAAGTCCAAATATCACTTTTAAAAGTCATTTTTATATTTGATCAAAATGTTACATTGGAATGACTTTTAGTGCACAAAAATTATTTTTGATGTATAGAAAGATTTTGAGCTTAACAATTCATTGCCATATATCAAAGTGTTAGTACCTTTACATTTTGCTTAAGAAATCAAGTTTTTGATCTTCCTCCGAAGTTCGGCTCTTAAATTCTTGAATGTGTGACTTCAATCTTGACCTTTTTTTTATGCCGTCTCTCGTGCTCTTCATCTTTCTTCTTCTCGAATGATTTGACTTGAGTACTTAGTGCTTAATTGATTTTAACATTGAACTATCATTACTCAAAATAAATTATGATAAACAATATTAATTTTGTTTGTTATGATCAAAAAATTGTGGATAAAGCCAACCATAGGTCATCAACAGTATGACCAATAGGATCAGAAAAAAATAATTTGAGCTTACCAACTAAACGATATTTTCTTAAAATGAATTTGTGGCATAATGGTGCTAAAGGCGTCTAATAATCATTTCCTAGGATAGAACGATTTTGTCTCCTATGGAAGCTGCACAGCAATCTGCAGGAGCTCCAACAAATGCAACGAAGTATTTTAACTTCACAAATAATAAGAACGAGAGAGAGGGAGAATGAGATTCAAAGTAGAGAATGTTTGTAATGAAAATGGTGCTATTCTCGGGCAGCAGGATAGGCTATTTATAGACTTGCTCATGGCCATTTGAACATCCTCCAAAATAGTTGTCACTTTTCATATAGTCTTCAAAACTTGAACAGGCATGTTAGTTCAATACTACATATGTTAACTCGAATCGCAGTCGAGTGTTTAATCTGTTAACAATCGATTGTTTGGTCGGTTAACAGATCATTATTTAAAAGATCATTCAGACCAAAAAATTACCAAAACAATAAGCCAATGAAATTAAATTTCATTAAGTACTCAAGAATTTATTTATTTATAATTTAGTCCAAAAATTCAAATAAATTTCGTCCAAAAAGTTAACATAGTGCAAGGACACACCCGCACCTGAACTAGACCTAACTCGAACTCGAACTCGAACTTCGGCACATGCACGTGCACATGCTCATGATGTGTCAAGCCGAGCCGGAAGGACGGTAGCAATGGTGCACATGTATGGGCTTTTGATCGAACCCGATACGATATAGGTCTCTTCCTTCCAAAAACTATTGATACCCCTTGGGGCCTAAACCCAATTCTCAAACTTTCACCATATAAACCACGCCAAAGTTTCCTAACTTTTCCATGTGGGATAAGAGTTTGGCAAATCAAATTCTTCACTAATTCATAGTTTTAAATGGATTAATTTGACATTAAATATTTCATTCAATTCTAAATGATTTACGATAAATAAATATATCACATTAATCATCTCGTGGAATAGAACATAAATATACTAGGTCCCATTAAAATTAAAGTACAGGTCCCACTGAAATTTTGGCTCAAAGTTGATCAATTTCAATAACCATTTTCCAACACTTTCATCTGGAGTTTGGAAAGAACAATCCGAAACAAACAGCAAGTTATTTTCATTCAGTAAGCAACAAGTAGAATGTTCGTATATCTAATATGCCAAACAATCTATATGGTAGGCGACGACAAGATAGTCAAATCAACGAATCTCCAAGTGTGATTTCGTCTTAGACCAATCAGAGCAGGCCACAACTGAAGAAGGCCTTCCGTTACTAGACTGAACGATATTGAGGCAAGAGGAAGGGGAAACTTTGAAGAGCTATTTTGCTCGTTTTAGCGTCGAGGTCATTGAATGAGAAACCATATTCGACGAAAAGGCAATGGATGCCTTACGGAATGGGTTGCTAATGGAAACACCTTTCTCAATCGATACAACAAGAATCCTACTATTTACGATCAACTAGTAAATCTCATTTACACAGAAATCTTGACAGAAGAAACTGTAGAAAATAAAAAAAATGATAAGTTAAGGGTGAATTTAGAAAATGAAGAGAAACGCTTCGATACATGGGCGAAGGCTTCCAAAATAGCAATATATGAGTTTTGATGAATATAAAGGGAAAGTGTACACTGTGTTAGACTACTCGTTCATAGACAATAAGCGAATCATATATTCTATCTCATGAGGCTCGTAAGCCAAGATTTTGCAACTTGCACCGCACAAGAGACCATGAGATAGATGAATGTCCCGAAATTATTAAGATGGCAAAATAGCAAAGATTGTAGGGTGGAATACCTGAAGCTCCTAATCATCGAAAACCATCTATGCTAGTCAAAGGGGACATGGTCGAAGATTAGGACTAAGAAACATAAGGCTAGCATAAGCACAGGTAAACACTTTAAATCAAAAACCACCGGTAAAGGAGAGTGATATTGGATGGCACTAATAAGTGTCTATGAAAACCTACAACGTGAAGGCTACTCAATAGGTGCTCTACGTCCTTGCCGGGCCGTCGACCACCATGAGCACTATACATCCATGTTGGGCCATCGACCCCCATGAACCCTTTACGTCCATGCTGGACTGTCGACCCCCATGAGCACTCTGCATCTCTGCTGGGTCGACGTACGTCCATGCTGGGCCGTCGACCCCCATGAAATCATCTACCACTACGTGGCCAACCCAACACTTGGCCATAAAATCATCAATAAATTGGATGAAATCGCATAACGACTGTTAAGGACACAACCAACCGTCGGATAGTTGGAAGCCCCCCACTCAGAACGTGGAATAGTATAAGAGGTTACGTGGGACACATGGCACAATAACCGGCCAGCTTTCACATGGCTCCATTTCCTTACAAATACACCTAAGGCGAAACAGGTATCTCTCTGGAAAAATGATATGTGCGTTTTTACGCACTTATTTAACATATCTAAATATGTTATTTATTGATTAAATGAATGAAATTCTACTCACAATTATGTAATATTTACTTTTGTAAGCCAAAAATACCCAAAGGAAGAGAACAAGGCAAAAGGGAGTGAAAAGGACCAAAAAGCACACAAAAATGTGAAGTTGGGGACCAAAGTGTACAAGTGCCAAAAGTTGGGGACCTAAGGTTGCAATTTTGAAGGGCAAAAGTGATATGAAAATTAAATTTTGAGGACTAGATTGTACATGATCAAAGTTGAGGACCTTGTATACAATTAAATGAAGGACTAAGTTGAAAAAAATGAAATAAAGAAAGCCCGCTCGTGGGATGAATGCCCGCGCTTGTGCGCCGCTTTCCGGTTAAGCGAATTTTGTCTATTTCGCATAAAATTTTGTGACTTCTTTCACAATTTCACTTATCGCAATTTCGGCCATTTAAATACCGATTTTTGGTCATTTTCTCTAGGGGATTCTAGGTTTTGGGATTTAGGTCTTCTTCCTCTTTCATTTTTTCTTTCTTTTCCTTTCTTTTCCTTTCCTTTCCTTGATATTTTGGAGACACAATCTAGAGCACAAGGAGATTCAATTAAAGATTTGGCAAGATTTTGGGGAAATCAAGAGCAATCCCAAAAAGGGATTTTATCTATACCTTGCATTTTCTTCATTATTTGTCAAACTTGCAATGTATTATATGAAACATTCTCTTTTTTATCATATATTTAACATGGGCTAAATATTTGTTTTGGGATTTATGGTATTAGTTTAACCTAGCTTTTAATTAATTTTGATATTTGTTCTTTAATGTTAAGTTATTTATTTTCATGTGTTACTACATTGTATTTATTGTATTTTCATTTATGTGGCCAATGAATAATTATGCTAGGTGATTTGTACATCGTTCGAGAGAATATTGTGCATTTTAGACCAAGTAGTAGAAACACGAGGTTTGTTTAGAGGATAAAGATATACTTTTAACCATAGGCGATCCATTGAGCTATTTTCACAAAGATTTAATGCGGTTGTTTGGTTTTAATCGACATACAGATATAGTAGGTCAAATAAATCGATTAGGGTTAATTTCGCTCGAGAGAGGTAATTGACCAAAATTGGAAGATCGGGTCTAATATCGTGAATGAGTAATTTGTTAATTAGTTTGTGAAGAAATTAATTAGGTGGCGGTTAAGCGAAACCATAAATCCCAACCACTCTTGCTTCCGAAATTTTCAAGATTTTTATCTTTCTTATTTTGTAGGTTTTAGTTAATTTCCTCATTTAAAATCATATCTTTAATTGTATGTGTTTATTTTTATTATTAGAATTAAATTAATTAGAGTTGTGTAATCGGAAGTATACATTTCTCGAGGGATCGACAATCTGGACTCAAAAAGTCCACTTTATTACTTGTACACGATCCGTGCACTTGCAGTGTATAATTTTGGCGAACAAAAAACTTTGGCTATCTAAATACTTTCTTCGCTTCATATGACATAACATACTCTCACGCAAGAGGTAAAACGGGGGAGAAAGCTCTGCTTTCATTTTTCAAAGAATACTTGTCTGTCGAAACAGTAGGAGCACCATATGCAACTAGGAGGGCACGGAGGTTTGCTTCGTTATAATTTCTGCGATCAATACTATTTTCAATAGACATTACATTGGTAGGGGAAAAAAATGAATGCATAAAGGAATTATGCCTAAGCCGCTAAAAAGCTTGTACCGGAAGGCTATTTGGTTCGAGGTAATCCTAATACTATATCTCTTTCAATTATGTTTAATGATGATGATCAATATGTACGGGTGTTAACGAATCGAGCCGGAACTCCCGGCTCTAGCTTTTTAAGGCGAGTTTTTTTTTTGCCCGAGCTAAGTCGAGCAAAAGCTCAACGAAAAAATTAAAGCTCCACTCGAACTTTCTGGAATTTTTTTTTTCTCTTAGCTACCTCAACAGGCAACAGATTTGCTACCGATTGACAGATTGATAGCTGCCTTAACCGGTAGCAATTTTTTTTAGGGCCTTTTCGGCTCAAGCAGACTCTCCAAAATGGGGTTCAGCCCGAGCCAGCTAACTTGTGCTTTTTCCGGTCCAATCCGATGAGCTCGATTATCATCCCTATGAATATGTTGTCATTTATCCTCATAAAGGTATCAATTGTATGCCCGTGGATAACGATAGTTTTGTGCGTTTGATCAAATGGAAGTTGATCGCTCTTGGACATCAATGCTTGATCCTCTTTACAATTTAACCCGAACAAATCATTCTGGTGTTATAGCCAAAGCCGGTCCTGAGGCGAGCTGGAAGAGGCCTGCGCCTCAAGCCAAAAATCGAAGGGGGCCTCTCCATCGGAACCGATTTGAGAAGTGTTCTTGGGAGGACAAATTGTGAAATGGCACCAGACAGCAGGATGGATGAAAATCATGAAATCATTGAAATGGAAGCAGACAACAAACATTCAATTGGTTTTGGTTGTGAAATGGATGAAATGGCAGCAGACGGCAGACAGCAATTTTGGAACCTAAGACAACACCACCGACGACTGTGAAATGGCAGGGATGGATGAGATGAAATGAAGAAGATAAGATTGGTTTAGGCTTTTTAGTTTTATTTTTTAGTAGCGGGCTTTTGTTTTGGGCCCCTTATTATTTTTTACTTTTTTTTATATAGATAGAATCCAAATACTCATTTTAATTAGATTTGGTTAAGAAATTAGACTTTAAACCATTCGGTCCAAATTCAATTTTCACCCTCTCTCTACGACCTCATTTATCTCTCTACTATTTTTGGGTTGCACTCTCTCTCTCTCTCTCTCTCTCTCTCTATATATATCTATGCCTATGTATGTAATTGCTGGATGGAATCAAATCTTCAGTTTGTAGGAGCGTCATTTTAGAATTTTTTATTTTGGTTTAAATGGAATTTTATTTACGGGAAGTCGAGAATTGGACGTATTTGAGTATATGTTTCTCCACTGGTTTCAAGATAATATGTTATTTGTTTTCTGTTTATTCTTGCTTTGACTATGAATCAACATATTTGAGTATATGTTTCTCGACTTAGAAAAAATAAAATAAAAGTGCAGAACATGATTAAAATGCTTTATTTTTTGTGGAATGAATCAAGATCTATACGTTGATATTGGGGGCCCAATTTATTAAGTTCGCCTCGGATCCCGAAAACCACAGGATCGGCCCTGGTTATAGTTTGGGGCAAAACCATAGTAAGGTATACGGTTTTTTTATCATTGACAGTAGGACTGCTTGTAACGGAAACTTAGGAAAGCCCACTTTAAAATAGCTTAATAACGTCTGTACACCATTTGTGTATTAAATTCCAAACTCTCATAGGGTTGCCAATATGAAATATCAAACATAGCTCAATATGACGAGCAATACTACTTGCAATGATGAAAATTCGAGCTTATATACTTCACCAATAAAACGCAACATAATAAACAAAATATCATGCGTCAATCACCAAAAAGCGTTACTTCTCCGGGGAAAATCTTGAAACGAAGAAATAATTATAGTAGTAACATTGGATGATCCAAAATAAATTGAATGAAGTTCGATAATGGGTGAGCGACTGACTCACAGAGTTGCAATAATTCATGAAATTAAACAACTTAATCAGATTTGAAGCTTAAATAAAGCATCTTCAATGTCGACTTTAAAATCTTTTAAAATCGAGCTAATTAAATCAATGCTCATTGAACTTTACAGTAGATTACTACTTTTCTAAATAAAAAAAAAAATAACAAACTTACTGCTCATCCATATTTAAAAAACGTTACCATCCATCAATCGTACCAATTTCTTTTTTCCACGTGACTCCGTCAACTCCACATAGGATTTTCATCTGCCCACGTGGATTTTTTGTCCTTGTTGACAGATGAAATATACATGATTGATGGATAAGTAACAATTTTTTGAATATGAGTAAATAATGAGTAACTTTCTAAATTTGGATAAACAAATAGTAACCTAAGATAAAGCGCAGCAAGCATTAATCAACTCCGTGTGCATCTATCTTTGCTCAAACTTCATGTTTTCTAATGTTTTTTTTTTTCGACCAAAGAAGTTTTATCGCGTCTGAAACTATAGCAGAAGTTATAGTGACAGTCTCGACCTTTGAGAAATTAAGTTTCTATTTGAAAACCATACTTTTCAAACTCTTTCTTCTACATACCAATTTTCAACTACATATTCATACGATCAAATATTCTACAGGCAAACACAATTTTTCCTACTTTTTAACTACACATTCTTCTAAAATCTACTATTCAAAACTCTCTTTTTTCCAAAAGTATTGCTGTCAAATGAGGGCAAAATATTCGAGTCCCGAACAAACTTTTCAAAGTTTAATCCCCATATCCTCCGTAATTTGTTTACAACGGTTCATATTGGATGGAACCATCAATTTTTGTGACAGTGTCACATGATTTGCATTATATTTCTTGTTTTCGAACCTTTTGTTTTACGATGATTACGTCTCAAATTATTATTTAAAACCTTTATAAATTACCATGTACCTACTAATAAGAACTAAGTTATTTTCTTGACTTCTCATTCTTGTGATTTTTTCAAACCCATCATGCAATTTTGTGTTCAAATTTGAACTCTAAATCTAAAATGCAGAAGACAGACAGGTAGCTAGCGGCCTATCACACACATAGGTGTAAACGCGAGACCCGACAGTCTGGGTGACCGGGACCAGCCAGGTTGGCAGGTAGATCTTGTTAATACATGTCCATTTAACCATTCCGCAAACTAGGGAAGACAACAAAGCCAACCAACACAAGCAAGAATCATAATTCGAATATATTCAAGCTATTTGATAAACTTGTAAACTTCATGAGTATTTGAAACAATATGGTCCGGAAGCAGGAATAATGAAATGTAAAGACAATTATTGGTAACACGGGTCAAAAACTATGTAAAAGAAAAGTAAAGAAACAAGGTCAAACGGGTCCATACTTCTCATTCATCCTCGAGGATCTCTCTGTGTATGTGCATGCAGGATGTGCTGCAGTACTTATAATTATACCGGTGAAAGGGTACTTTACCAGCCAGTGACGTGTGGCAACACGAGCACAATATATCAGTTCCAGCCGTATTACTTGGAGCATCAACAGATCCAGTGTCTCGAGCTCTAAGTGCTGCAATTCTTCTCTCAGCAGCAGCAGCTCTCTTTTCCCTCTCAGCGTCTTGAATTCTTTTCAGTTCTTCCTGGTAAAATGGGGGGAAACAGGGTTGCTTAAGTGTAAAACGATGATTAGATAAAGTTAATAGTCCGTAAGACATCAAAAAGCCTCCACACAGGGTGATGATATTACAGTCAAATAACTTAAATTCATGGTTGCAATAAGTTCTCGTCTCACCACAAGTCAAAAATATGACGCTTATAACCACTGAAATAATAGTAAGTGTATGCAGCGAAACCTCTTTAGAGATTATTGCAGGACGACTAGATTGAGAATGCCCTTTATGAGATGAAATTGGAGTGGCTCCACGACATTCTGACACAACTGAAGTATTCTGGGATTCAGCAGCTTCAGCCTGTCGCCGTCACAGGAATGTTCAAAAGATGAAGCATCAAAATTTCTAAGTTAACAAAATATATCATTTCTATGCATAGATGAATAAATATCAAAGTACGAAAGACAGGTACCATTCCTCTTGTTTCATTTTAACAAATTTATTGTGATTCTCTTAGCAACTGAGTTGAACCATTAATTTGTTGAACTAAAACATAAAAAGGGAGACATTATTCCACCCTGGAAAGTGGATGCAACACAAAGCAAAATATTGGTGAAGACTGAATTTAACTGTCTCTTGTCCAACAACTTAAGCTTTGGTATCCCTCAGTGGCAAAGTAAATCATATTAACTTTGGTAGAACAATTTTATTTGTTAAACAAACAGAAACAACAGAGACTGACTGTAAATGATTGCTATTATTCCATACGAAGTAAAATCTATAAGTGAATTTCTATCATTTTTAATGATTCACCTAGCCCCTCTCCCCAACCAATGCTCCCAACGTGATGCATGCAAAATTATAATTGTAATTAAAAAAAAAAAAAAAAATGGGAAGAACGCAACTTTAATTATCTTAAATGAACAGCCTGGAGGCTTGAAGCAACTAAACAGTTTATAAGTTTATCTTCCTGCTGAATATCTGAAAGAATCCGAAGAGATACTCAGAAATTGAAATATATACCAGATCTTTCTTTTCTTTTGCTCTACGTAATTTTTTCCTCTCCTTTGCTTTTGCTTTCCTCTTGGCATCTTTCTCAGCCTGGTCCAAGAGAAAAATAATTAAATAGAGAGAGAGAGAGAGAGAGGAAAAGAAAAGAAAGAAGAAGTTTGAACACAAAACTAGCGAAAATATGTAGGACTAAATAATAAGCCCACATATTTGCCAAGTGCCTCAAAAGTGACAACCTTCTTGTCGCATCATGTTGCCATCCATGGAATGTCTCCTATGAAACTTTTGAGTGCTATTTTGGATCCAGGATTCACATGTAAGAAAGAGAATTTTTCCAGAAAGAAATTTTATGCTGCATTCGTAAATCCTTTACTTCTTCATGAAAGAATAAAACATTTTTGTGTTAACAACTTAGCTTTTTGAAACAGAAAGGTAAGAACTATGGGAGTACACACATTAAAGCATTTGAAACAGATGTAATGCAACACGTGCTTCGATGGTTGAGAAATCCAATAGGTGAGCATGCAAATAAAACTTAGAATTGTCAACATTACATGAGGCAACTTTTTGGCTTCCTGCAATATAGACAAAAAAAAAAGTCTCCCTGAGGGTGCAAATCAACAAGAGCAACAATTTATAATTGATATTTTAAATTTTGATCATCTTGCTTGTTTATATAATTTTAGTGGTACTTTTGAATGGAATCCATTTATAATGGAATTCAAGATTCCAATATGATAGGCATTTTAAGAACCAGGGGGAGGGTGGCATTTGCCTAACTAAACTATTTAAGTATTCAAGATAAAGAAGAAAATCAACTAATTTATTTCTTGCGAACTGGGATTATAAGGTAAAAAACAAAGATGATTACTGAAGGAAAATCTGTTTAAGCAATCATCAATTTCATATGAAATTGGGTACAAAATAAATCAAAAGTAACAGCATACATCATATCACCAAGGATTATAATATCTAGATATTTCAATGCTGGTGCTGAGACATTCCCTAAAGCATTAGGATCACAGCTTATTATTGGAATCCACCTCTAAAACATCAATTCACAACAGGAAGATAAACATTCAGCCAATTACCAACATAATCAGCTTTCAAGTTAGGATGTTGAAAACTACTGTCTAACAGAATTTCTGAGGAAGAAGGCAAAATTTTACAGGATTCAATGTTTAATGAAATATCATAATATTTGTGAAGCAAAACCAGTACCTGTTTTGCAGCTTGGGATTCCTCCATTTCTTTCGTCAGTACACCAGGGACCTTAGCAGCTTGCCAATCCCACTTATCAAGGTTTGATGCCATGAAACGTCTAAAAGTATTCCTTACTTCCTTCTCACTGGCAAGCATATACGGAGTTCGCCCCCTCTCATCTTTAATACAAGGATCCAGACCCTGTTCCAGGAGCTCTAGAACTTTTTGAGCATTTCCAGACATTGCTGCTTCATGTAAAGCTGTAGATATTCCACCAGTAAGGTCACCGTCCATTTCTTCCTCACTTGATACAGACAAATTATCTATCTTTTCGACACTGGAAGAAGCTTCAATAGTTTCTCTGATCTCCAAATTTTCCCTCAACTCCATTCTGCTGGAGTCAGGGTACCCACTGCTCACAATGGTTGCACCAGATAATACATTCTCTTTTGTATTAATTGTTGTCTCCTTACTAATCTCAGGGGAAATTTGTGTCAACAAATTGTATACCCGTTTCGCTTCCCTAAATGTAGGTCTCCTAATAGTCAATGGAATATTTCGAATAGCATGATGCTGGCAGATAAAATAAGGTTTCTCTCCTTCAAAGAAAAGTTGACGATTATTTGAAGGAGCATGTAAGAAAATGCAAGATGAAACCGAAAAATGAGGCTTCCATGCAGTAAGCAGTTCTTGAATATCCTGATCATTGGGAAGATAGAATTCAGTCCAGTATCCAAAAGTACATAAATTAAATAGAAAAACTTAGCATTCACGTTGAGCCACTTTATCTACAAGCTTAAGCAGTTAGGTAATCGATAAATTATATATAAAATTGTCTTCGATATGTCCCCCACGTGCATACCTAAATAATCAAAGGCCAATTGTCATATGCAAGTGACTACAAGACTTTACTTAGGTACTTTGTATTCTTTGAGACCTAGTGGAACTACCATATCTAAAAGCATAAACTGTTAGAAAGAAAACAATGTATTTATTTAATTGTGTGTTTAACAATTCCTTGTTCTAAAAATCAAGAAAAAAATCCTTTCATAAGAGTGCAGATTACACTCCATTGAAATTGAGTTGAGTATATAATGGATCTGTATTTTTATCAGTCTAATCTTGAACACAGATCCCATAAATGATAGACATGATGTACAGAACTGTCAACCAGGAGAAGAGTTTGGGCTTTAGGTATTAGACACAAACATGACATAATACAAGCAGCACTATATGAGAACTTGCGAAGTCATGAACAATGGAGAAACAACTAAATATACTTAGATGAGAATTTTAATCATTATGATCTTATCTTTTAACTAGACAACATCTACGTTCAATTAACTGGATGCCAGCAAAAATACTCCAAATATCTCCTTAGTTTAAGAGTCAACTATGACACCTTTTTAAGAGCGAGTTCATTGTATCGACGAAGCGACGCTCCAGCAGAATGAATACCCCGAGCACTTGCGTCTTTTGATGACTGCTTTTTACCAGCTTTGGCCCGTACAACATATCTACAAAAAAGAAACCCAGCATGTAAACCATTCTCCTCCAGACAAACTCAAATTAAAGATCAAAGTTTGACTATGGTCATATCCAAAAGTGCATAACGACGCAGAAATAAACCTTTCCACAGAACAAGTGATAGACTGCTAAAGGTCAACAAGTTTGGGCTGCCTAAAATTGTCATATCAAAGTAATTTCACTTATTTCAACAAATTTAATGAGAAAAATGGATCAAGTGCATGAGGATTACAGGTACTGGCAGAAATTCGGAAAGTCAAACCAACATATGTTGATGACTGCCAAAAAATATAAAACATTAAAGTTGCACATATAATTATGAATCAGTGACAACACTATATGTACTCATCATCTGAATGAACTTCTACAAGCTCACATGTGCATGCACTCCCATGGATGATCAGAGAGAGAAACCGAACAAACAGATAAGTGATCCACGGAAAGGGGGATATGGTTATTATTGATCAATTATGGATATTATAAAAATGAATTGTCTATTGTCATCAAAATAGAAATAGCATTAATCATCTATTCATCATGCATATGCATCATATAAACAAAGGAAAGCTGCATTGTGTTCTCTCGAACCCTAGGTATTTCCATAACATGCGAAATGGAAACATGCTACTTCTAAACAAGCAACTAACCTGTGGAATGTTCTGTGAGCCACAATTGAATTTCCATCAAACACGCAGCCAGCAAAATGCCCACCCCTTGCAAGTAACACAATCCTCAAGTGAGTTTTGTCTCTAGGTTCGCAGATGAGAGATTTCAGTTTTCCCGTCACTTCCCTATCAGTCAAATATGGCATATGCACTCTACCATCTATGACAGCAGACTTGTCATTTTCGAATGAAATACTGACAGATTCATCAACGAGTAAACTTTTCCAAATTGAAATTCTCTCCCCAGTCTGCAACTGTATAAGTATTTTATTCTTTGAAATTCCGCCAAATCCATGTTGCCTGTCATCGAAGTGGCCAGTTTCTCTCTCATCTTCGTCTTCTGACCCTGAAATGCTTGATATGTCATAGTCTTTGTTCAAAGAACCAGACGTTTCATCAAAGTCTTCCTCCTTAATAATTTCTTTCCCAGCAATACTTAGCTTTATCTGAGTTCAAATGTTCACAGGTAAGTAAATCACTTGCATAATACAATCAATCATGTTTTGTGAGTCAGAATCTGCAACTGTCCCCATCTCATTCGCACAAAATAAGGCAAAAGTGAATTACAGAAATTTCCTACAATATGAGTGTATCAAAATTAATTAGAGAATCCAATAGTCATCAGCAAAGAGAACTTTCAAAAGTTATGTTCATGCGAATCCAAAGATTGAAACCGGGACAACGGTAGCAAAAAAGCATAAAGGCATGTGATTATTAATAATAACAGCTTCAAAGCCTACATTAGCTATTTCACTTGCTAATTCCATACGCTAGGGAAACAAGTTGATCAAAAATTCCCTTCCCAGCATCAGTTCCCCTATAATTTTGATTCGAGCAAACCAATTCACATCAAATTAAAAATTAATTTAAAGAACCACAGAAAATTTAAAACCTGAAATTCTCAAAAGAAAGTCAAACTTCACCAGTGTCACCAGCTTTTACAATTCTACCTTGGTAAAACCGGAAATTTCCAGGGCTCTTTGTTAATCAGACAAGGACTTCACAAGGCTAATTCTGACAAACAACCACATTTGCTTGGCTATAGAAGATGATAATTCATATAGAGCATGTATGGTTTACTTAAAAGCCAAAAATAGGCTTCTTTTTAGGCTTTTCCCGGCAGTACGAAGGGTTATACTGCCCAGAGAAGCCAATTTTTGGCATTTAAAACATGCTAATGACAAGCTTAATTCAAATAATCCTACTATCACACACAATTTTAAATAAAAAATTATCATGGTCCTATTAAAATTGCATACAAAATAAAAACAGAAAATACTTCAAAAATAAAAGGGAAGAGAGAATAATACATTAAAGCGATGAATATCCGACTTGAAATGGGAGCGCTGGTCTTGGAGAGACTCGAACTCCACCTTGCAAGTGTTGCAGGACCATCTCTGGGTAACATTAACATTATTATTCTTATAACTACTGCTATTATTAACATCAACATCGTTGTTATTACTGATAATTTCCTCATCGGGTTTTGATTCCTCAACCGCATCGTCGAAGTTTTGGATAGAGAGTTTGGAAGTATAATCGGAAATAGACGCTGATGGGGAGCGGAGGAGGTGGCAGGAATCGAAGAAATCCTGCGGGAGTTCGAATATGGAACGACGTCGTTGTGGCTCGTCTGGCTTTTCTTTTGTTGGTTGATTTACAGCGCTCGCCATCGTCGTCAAACGAAGCCTTTTGAGTTGAATTTGAGACTATATAGGTACGAATTAGAGGATGTGCTCAGACTAAAATGGTTAAACCCTAATCTTAACAGTTCCACCACCCCTCTCCTGAAATATCGTGAAAAAGGAAAATCGCAGCTTATGTCTTTAAGGATCTAGAGTGAAAGGTTGTTTGTACATTTATATTTACCCAAAAGCCAAATTTATATTTTAGAATTCGAACTCTTGACCCAACAACCTCAAACAAAGTTATATTTCTCCACCTTTCCCTTTTACCACTTGAAGATGTGCCCTGAGAACGTTGTGCTCAAACTATGTTATACTACTAGTTGATAGTAGATATGTTATTGTTAGTGTGTATTGTATAGAATTTAGAAAAGGATAATTGGGACAAAATGTTTCTATGTTTTAAGTATATTTTGAAAACAGCCCTATTTTTCATTATTTGATATTTTCACTTTTATCTTCCATATTTCTTTGCGCTTAATGTTATTTTCACCAATTTTTAACGTAAAATAACCAATATACTCTCATATTTAAATAAAACAAAAAGAAACAAAAGAAAAGTAAAGAATAAATTACAATCTTACTCCTAAATATTTTCAAAAATGTAAATGAGTCCAAATAATTATTAAAATGTCTACTAGCACAAAACGTCCATATGTTTCAAAATTGTAAAAAAATGACGTTTTTCGCAATGAAACGTAGATATAGTGATGAAAACAAAAAAATAAAAACGTATAGACGTTTTTCGAAAGAAGTGTCAAACGTATGGATTTATTTATTTATTTATTTTTTTGCTATTAGGTCTTATTAAAATATTAAAAATAACAAAAAAAATAAAAAATTCTCTATCTCTCTCCTCTTATTCTCTAAATGGGTCAGCCGCCTTAGAAGTCAAAAAACTCCAGCAAACCATCACCTAAACTGATGGTCCACCATATCACCAAAACGCCATCACTTCTCCCTACACTTATTACCCAACATCCAACCTTGAAACTTTCATGCCAATAGATTTGTTCGGAATTGCAAACCAAAATACCCCAACTCACAAATTTAAATACTGGAGATATTACCTATTTCAGAGAGACCCATGTCATTTCCAACACACCAGTCGACATATTCACTAGGGCATCTCTTTTCATGGTCTTAAAATATCAACAAATGGTTCAGCGGTATGGAGGTTCGGGGGTTTGAGCAATGGTTGGTCGAATTTTTCTATTCTAACGTGACAGCCCTATTTGGAGAAGAAGAGAAAAGAGAGAAATGTTTTTTTTTTTAATTTTTAATATTTTAATAAGGCCTAATAGCAATAAACATTCCTACGTTTGACAATTCTTGCAGAAAATGCCCCTACTTTTCAATTTTTTTGCGTTTTCATCCCTATTTCTACGTTTCATTACGGAAAACGTCATTTTCACCAATGGATAATTTACACAAAACGTCTCTACCTTTCATGTCTATTGTGGAAAACGTACATACCTTTCATTTTTTGATATTTTTGCCCCTATTTTCACCTTTTTGGCGCTGAACGTCCTTTTCACCAATTTTGGACAACTTTACCTTCCATCCAAATAAAACAAAAAGAAAGAAAAGGAAACAACAAATAACTAATTGCAACCACAGCCCTCAATTTTTAAAAAATTACAAATCAATCACAAATATATACAAAATTTTCAACATAGGTGTCGAAGACGACTCAGACAGGTTTTTTCCCCAAGTGTTTAAGCACAACTTTAAGCCCTGCTTGCAGATTAGTCCTTGGTTTCTGGCTTTTCACACTGCTTAATGTTGCCCCTTCTCCTCCTTCCTTTGTTGCCGCACACAACGACATTGGTGCTGCATCGCCCTTGGTTTTTCCTCCGGGGAAGCTTAAATGACCAACAATCTTCAATTTCTCTCCATAACGCTTTGAAATGCGAATATACAAAAGCTTCACCATTTTTTAGGTACTTTTGTACTATCTCTTTGGTTAAATTTTTCTCATTTGAGTCCTTATCCTCCACTTCATTTTTCTGCACTCCGTCATTATTATTACCCTTTGAGCTGCTATCTCTGGTGAACAAAGAGACAAGTGGGACTTCTTCGACCTTAAACTTCGTGAAGAAAAACTTGTTACCTTGTATGTATAGCCTCATTTTCTTTACCATTTTCTTGGGTTTTTGGTTGCCCATTAGCCTCATTTTTCTTTGATTTTGATTTCTTGAGCTTCAAAAGAAGAGCACGAAATTTCGTAGCTGATTTTACTAAAGCCGCAAGGGAATTTCGAGTTATTTTCTGGAGAATTCAACAAAATGCTTGAAGGCTCAATGGCAAGCAAATGGCCTTTGAAGAAGAGATCATTAGATGGAGATAAAATTACATTCTAATTCTTACGGAAATTGGGTTCGTGGTTGTTGGCACCTATGTTGAAGATTTTGTATATATTTGTGATTGATTTATAATTTTCTAAAAATTGGGGGCTGTAATTGCAATTATTTATTTGTTGTATCCTTTCTTTTCTTTTTGTTTTATTTGAATGGAGGGTAAAATTTTCCAAAATTGGTGTAAAGGAGGTTCAGCGCCAAGAAATGTGGAAATAGGGACAAAAATGTCAAAAAAAAAATGAAAGGTATGCACATTTTACACAATAGACATAAAAGGTAGGGATGTTTTGTGCCAATTACCCTTTTACCAATTTGAAACATAAGGATGTTTGGCACACTGTAAGCCAAACGTAGAGACGTTTTGTGCTATTAGGTCTTTTAATAATTATTTGGACTAACTTGCACTTTTTAAAACATTTAGGACTAAAATTGTAATTTCCTTTTTTCTTTTTTCTTTTTTGTTTTATTTAAATGAGAGGGCATTTTAATCATTTTACACTAGAAAATAGTGAAAGTGATATTCAGCGCAAAGAAATGTGGAAAGTAAGGCAAAAATGTCAAAAAATGAAAAGGTATGGACTTTTTCACAATAAACTTAAAATGTATGGACATTTTGTGCCAATTACCCTTTAGAAAAAGTATTTGAACTTTTTGAAAATGAGAAATATTTGTATCATCGTCAATTTTATAGTTATTTTTATTCTTATATTATTTGTTTAATGTAGATGAATATTTTTTTTTTCTCTCTTGATAAACATGTAGTTGTAAATTAAACAAAAACCGATTTCATTGATGTTGAAAGTCACAAAAAGTGTAGAAGCCAGCCAATAAGAAAAGTTAAATAGAACAAAAACATACATCATCTTCCAAAAATAAGACTAGCAATAGTTTCTTAAACACATATTGGAGCTATTCAATTATTTTTCATTCCATCTTCTACACTTTTTCTTTCATTTTGTTTGAAGCAAATGGATTTGAGCTGGAATTTCTGACTCCGTATTTTTTTTCTCAAATTTTGAATGTGAGCTGTCAATAGTTGACTTGAAAAGAGTTCCTTTTGCTGAAGGTGACCAATCTTCACCAGCATCCATATCAACATTTTCTACAACAACTATTTTTCCAGAATCAACCTTCTTTTGGTGATATTCTTGTTGTTCTTCTAAAGTTGAGACTTCACCAATGATTTCTTTTTTTTCTTTCATATTTCTTTTTGGGAAGATGAAGACAATTCTTTTCAGTAACAATCGGTCCACTTCTACAATCCGTGAACGTCTTGTCAAATCTAAATAAAGAAGTAAAAGTACACTTTCTTTAGTTTAAATACTTTCTACGTGAATTCATTTTTCACCCAAAAATTTGCATATCTTACTTGTGACTTGTCAGTTTTCATTCAATCAAAATCAAGTCATCTATTTAGCCATTTTATTTTAATCACATCTTCTTCGTGCACAAACGATTAATTTTTTTCCAAACTACACGATAGTTGATTAACAAATTTTCTAACTCACCTATACTTCCAATCCAGGTTTCCACATTTTAAATAATATTATTCTTCTAAAAATTTTCTCACTGCAATTAAGTCTTTTAAGTTTCCATATCGCAAATAATATTATTTTCTAACAATTTTCTCATTGCAGTGTATCAAGACAAAATGGACGTGCCATGTCGTTTCTTCAAAATCATTACCCCTTCACTAAACCACAATACCCAATGACTGGAGACGGGAACTTGGCGATACAATACGAGTAATTACATGCAATGACACAATTACTACCATCAGATTAGAAAGAGTTGGTGGAAAATATACCTAGCTGATGGATGGGAGCAATTTTTTGACCATCATAATTTACAGGATGATTATGTTCTGGTATTTGAATATAATAGAAATTCCACATTAAACATGACTATATTTGACTTCTCTGGGTTAGAGGTGACATATGACTCCGATATTCCTGAAAAAGGGGAAGAATGCAACACTTTACATATAGATAATCCTACATTTGAAGTAACACTTACACCTCATCATAACAGCCAATGAAAAATTGTAGGTTTTATCTTTAATATCCCGTTCTATATTGACCTCTTCCACATAATTATGAGTTCAAGATCAATTATTCATTCATCTCTATTTTTGCTGTATATGCTAGGAAGGTTTGCCAGACACTACTTTCCAAAATTTGTGCTTAGTATTAAGATCCACAACTCTTTACATCACGATTTGGATATCAACACAAATTTAAGACCATCTGGCATAGTACGATGTCTTACTATAGGCTGGGCATATTTTGTTAGGGAAAAAGAACTACAAATGGGCTATACATGTGTCTTCGAGTTACTGAACAACGAATCCCTAATGTTTATGGTTTACAAAAGAGACCACACTGATGGAAGCTTGACACATCTATGAGACTTTTTAACTTTTTTTAAATTTCAATTGTATTCATATGTAGGGAAAATATTTTCCTGGATTTTCATATTAATCTACTTTGCTATCTCTCTATCGTATTTTCATGTTGCACGAAAACCCATTGTATATATCTGATCAATAACCAATCTAATTTTATATGTATCCACAGCACACCAAAAAGAAGAAAGAAAAAAAAGGTATTTCCGTTAATACTTTTAAATGAAACCAACTCCATTAATTTCAAAGTTTGAAACTTCCAAACCTCAACCAATCTATCAAAAATATAACCAAACTCTTATATAAAACAAATTGACATCCAACCCAAAATTATTATAATAAAAAAATTAACACCACATGAAAAGCAATTTTTTTGCCTCAAAACCATTCCCTCAATCAATCAAACATTTCTACGCCTCCTTGCAAATTGTATAACATTATTAGAGTCATAAATACACAGTAACAAATCTTCATGGAACTAACACAAATACAGAAGACCGAAGGAATTTCAAAAGTAAATTTTTACAAAGACAATAAAGCAATACAAAATGACATACATAGCACCCGTTTGAGCCCCATTATTCCTCATTACATTAAATTAAATTTTTCTCTCTCTTACTTTTAACCACACAATCTTCAATAAAATAATATTACACGTAAATCAAAATCTTTTCTTTTCTTTTCAACCACTCATTTTTCAAAAAAACACTATTCAAAACATTATAATTTCCAAGAAATGGGGCTCAAACGGGGGCTAAATAACACATTCAAACCCAAAATTCTGAGTCAACTAACTAAAGCAGAAAAAAAAAAAGATCCCAATAGTATATATATGTTTTTAAAAATATCAATAAAAGCCAATTCAAAAAAAGAGAAAAAAAGGAAAAAAAATATAAAGTCATATAAAAGTCAATCCAAAAAAATAATAACCAAAGAAGGAGAAAAGAAGGGAAAAAAGGAAATTAACTTACCCGTTATAAAAAATCAAATCTAAGATTAGACACCAGAAAAATCTGAAAAATAAATATTAACTGAATTAATTTATATACAAATAATAAAAATAGAAATAGAAATAATAAAAGGAGTAAAAAGGGTAAAAAGGAAATTAACTTACCAGTGAGAAAAAATCAAACCTAAGATTAGATACTAGAAAAATCTAAAAAGCAAACGAATTAATTTATACACAAATAATAAAAACAAAATAGAAATAAGAAGTATATAGTAAACTTTAGAGACGAGAGAAGAGAAGAGAAGTATGGTGTGATTTATGTGAAAAAGTAAAGAAGGTCGCATGAGAAAAGGGAAATATCACTGTATCAATTAGACAAAACAAAATACGACGTCGTTTTTGCTCAAATATTGGGGAAAAATGGCTACAGTGTGATAAAATGAAAGAATTCACTGTTGTTATGTACAGTAACTTCACATTCTCATTTTTATATAGTAGGAATAAAGGTATTTCTACTTTTTGTCTTCTATATGCTAATATTTTTATTTTGTTTGTTAAACATAAGTTGAGATTTTATATATATAAAAAAGGGTTAGTGTTATAGACTAGAGAAAAAATGAGTGAACGGAAAAGAGAAATTAGTAAACTTGTGTATTTTATTAATAACCAAAATTTCAAAAGAATTAGGAATAGGACTACAAAAATACAACAGTCATAATAACTAGTACTATAAGAGTATAAAAATCATTCATAAGTATTATATCTCATTGAAACATTTTTTGACAAAAAATTGATGGGACAAAATTGCCAACAAATAAAAAAGTACAAAAAATGTAGAGTAATAAATTGTTGTCTCGCTAAAACATTGTCAAGAAAAGTGAATGAGGCAAAACTTGGCGAAGGAAAAAGAGTGCAAGTACTCCCCCGAATTTCAATTCTTGTATCAAGTGATCCATATCTTGTATGTATTAAATATCTTCAATGTTGGTGTCTTGTACATGTCTTCAAGAAAATTCAGTGGGACAAAACTTAATAAATGTAATAACATGATGATTCAAAATTAGCTCTTATATCTCTTCAAGAGTTTCATACATATAAAAGCATTATTTTGATGGTAATTGTCTTGTATGTTATAGACACCCATTACACAAATAATGTCTCATTGAAATCTTATGAGAAAAATTCTAATAAAGGAAAAATAGTACTTTGTTCTTTTGAATAAGCTACAAAAGTTGTCTCGTTAAAAATTTTGTCGGGAAAATTTAATAGGACAAAACCTCAATCAAGGAAAAAAGAGTACAATATGTATTTCCTCTTCCGCATAATAACATCACTTGAATTATGCTTCGTGTCTAGAAAATTTTGTCAGGGGCACCATTTTTTCCATTAAAATATATTCTTCAACAATGATTTGACACCATTTTAACCACACATTTTTCAATAAAATAATAATACACGCAATCCAAATTTTTTTCCTTATTTTTAACCACACATTCTCTATCATAACACTATTTCAAAATGTATTTTTTAATAATAAAAAAAGGGCTCAAACAACCCCTAAATCCATCAAGGTAACATTAATAGTCATACCTGATGAGTTAGCTATAATCAAATTATTATATGATATCAAATTTCATGTATTTCAAACTAATGAAATAAAGACTTGTGATTACATCCACCACATGATAATATATCTATTTACACAAGTCTTTGCATAATTCATTATGTAAAAAATCATATAATTTCATAGTATGACTTTACTAGTTCTATTTTCATTTCGCATAAGTACGTATACTTTTAGGTGTTCAGATCATGGATCCAGAAAACTTCATACTTCTCTACTGAGTTCAATTTTACCAAGATTACGTCCAGAAACTTCAGGTTCCTCTAGTAAGTTTAATTTTAGTATGATCACGTCATTTCATTTGATCAATCATTATTTCGATCTATTTGTTCCGACAAATTGATTTCGATTCCTCGTTACTTATAATATTATGTAGAAGATCATGTGCAAAAGGGTTGTTGACAACTATTTCCTTTTCTATTCTATTCTTTTCTATAACGATATAACTTATTATGATATCTCAATTTTCATTATTTTAGGTACCTAAACCTTTTCTAGTATTTTAGAATTTGTTATGTCTAAATATTCATCAAGAGCATATGCTTCCTTAATGAGATCATCTTTGCTAAATGCTTAATTTTAGTTTGGAGATTTTTATATTAGAATCGAATATCATTACATTTCAGCGTGCCATCAAATACCATATTAACTAATTGTCGTAAAAGGATGTTAATTTAAATTGGAGTATTTAAAACTAATGTGTGAGATATTATTGTTATCTTTGGTCAATAAATACATCTAAATAATTTATCTTTCGAGTTTCTGGTTCGAATGATCTTTGACGAGGATTTAGATTATAATGCATTCATACATTATTTTTAATTTCTTAATTTTTCTCCCTAATGCTGAGAGAATTGTTCAACCAAGTTGACAATCAGCAAATCGCTTTATAAAATATCACCTGTTAGGACTTCAAATATTGTATAAGGGTTAAACTATATATTTATTCTCAACATTCTTTATTTTTCATCTCAGTGCATTGTGGTGAATTAATTTTGCATATACTACACTATCAAGATAAGTATATGAAAAATTAGACTCTGACCATAAATCAATTATAACAGGGAACATTATGATATTGACATGGTGTGTAATAGTAGTCCTTGAAACAGAAATGAAAAGTGTTGTGTTCCCTATTAAATTAATAAGAGGCATTTAACAAGTAATAATGTTAAATCATTTATAAGCATCTCAACTAACACTTACTAAAGTGTTGAAATTTGGGATAACTAGGATTAACAAAACACACCATCTTGATTGTATAATCTGAAAGTTATGCTTACAATTTAAAATTTGAACAGTAATTTTGCAAATTCCGGGTTGTGAATACCATGCAACAATCGAGTACATGTATCAAATTTATTAGATACAAATAGTATTTAGATGGTCAATGTGATGAGTGATGGGGCTCCATATATCACCCTAATTAATTTTCAAAAATATAGAGAATCTAATTCCCATTTTAGCTAGTGATGTTTAATT
>NW_019228573.1:666263-737500 GCF_002742605.1 Olea europaea var. sylvestris
TATTTATTGGATTGAAGAATCGTCTGTTTTTTCATTAAATATCCATTTGAATTTTTAAATTACACATCATTATTGATCCCATAATGGTTCAACTGGTAATATCAAATAATAATACATTCAATAATTGAACTTCTGGGTAAAACGTTTCAAATTTGAATAACTATTTATGTGTAATGGTACCACAACAATTAGGCAATATTCATAATTTGGCAGAGAATGGAAATTTGATAGCAGAATGAAACGCACGGCAATTTAGGAAAAATTGCACGGTGTTCGAAATGAAAGTTGAGCGTTTAAAGAGAGAAACAAACTTACCAAATTGCATGTTTTCCAAAATAGAATTCAGAAAACAGAACTTGGGCCAAAAGTTGATACAACACAAGTGAAGAAAAATGTTGATACCCAGACCAAATATAACTGAAGATGAGGATTCGAAAGGCAGAAAAGAGAGAGAGAGAAGGCTGAAGTCTCCAGCAAAGACTCCTCTCTGAGGGGTCTATTTTTTTTCTTCGGTTTTGGGTGCAAAAAACAATGCTGCTTAGAGTCATGAAAAAGATAAAGTAATGAATTGTAGGGAAAAAAATATATATATATCGTCCTTTTCTTTTCTTTCAAGGAAAGATTAGACTTTGAAAAATTAAGTACTCCTATTGATAGCGTACTATAAACTAGAGAGAAAAAGAATGAACAAAAAGAGAGAAATTAGTGAGCTTGTGTATTTTATTGAGAATCAAAACTCTATATTTATAGGAAAGAATTAAGGTTACAAGTAATACAACAGTCATAATAACTAAAGCTGTAGAGTATAAAAGTTATTCATAAATATTACTATATTTACAACAGTTAGGATTATATAATTTTATGACCAGCTATTGACAGTACAAATATTATGTGTTGTTAATATATTTATCTTTTTTTCTGACAACAATTAACGACTTCTTGTTGATCGCTTCACCTACAAGTACAACATTTTGATGATAAATAATTAGTTTGATCTACACGAGCGGACAGCAAAATAAATCGTTAAATTATACCCACGAGTCATTGCCCGAGAGGCGAGATTACCTGCCTAATTGAGTAAAAGAGATGCGGTGGGGTCGTTGCATTGAAGTCGGTACGGTCGGGTGCTAAAAACGTGATCCCCTCCCCGATTAAAATATATTTCAAATTTAAGTTTTTTAATCAACCAAAAAGAAATAGATCATCATCCTTTCTAAAGGGAGCATCTGTTGTTCTTAGCAAATTGAATAAAAAAAAAAAAGTAATAATTTTTATCAACTAAAGACATAAAAAATAATAAAAAAAGGGGATAGTGAACGTAGTAAGGGACCTAGCCTCGCCGCACCTTGCCTTAATCGGGTATTGGAAGGGACAAGATAACAAAAATATTTGATAGGGCCAAGGACGAGAATGGCCAGCCAATCGTTGCCAGCACTATTCATTTTTTTCATCCTCGAAGCATCGTCTCTTTAATTTTTTATTTTATTTTATTTTTATAAATTTAAAACGATGTCATTTTGGATGTATTATAAAAGTAATTTTTACCCTTATTAGCGCTAACCTATCGTCGTTTCTTCTCTACTTGATATCTTGCATTTTGTTCTCTTAGTCGTCCTAAACCTACCAACGATTCTTGTCTCTCGACTCGATCTTTTGAAACTTCCTTTTCGTCTTTTGTAACATTGGGTGCCGCTTCTTCGCTTCTTTCGAATCTTGCTATCTCGTTAGTGTGTGCTCTCTAATTCCTAGTGTTGCCGTTTCTTCGCTTCTTTCAAATCTTGCTATCCCGTCAGTGTGTGCTCTCTAATTCCTAGTGTTCTTGTTCTTTGAGCAATCAATTTAATGTTCTTTCAAACCTAAATATTGATTGGAGGATTCGTGGTTCTTGTCTGCAATTTTTTGTGTTTTATCTTTTATTACGATCGAGTAGAGGGTTTGTTTCGAGTTTAAAATTTACATTCTTTCTTTTATTTCCTCTTCGATTATTCGGGTCTATTTTAAGCCTACTAGATCTGAGTTGTGGGTTTTGTTTCTTCCCGTTGGGTTCGATTTTTTGCGTAACTCTGTTCGAATTCTAGATTGAATGATATTTTTAACATTTATCTTCTTATGAAATTTTATTAGCATTTTTATTTTTATTTTTTTCTTTTTTAATTTGTTGGATTTGAATATATTTTGTATTATTATTCTCATTTTTTTTTTTTTGCTTTTTCTTTTTTCTATTTTCCTTATTTTATATGCTTTATGTTTTGTACTTTGGATTCTTTGTATTTCTTCTTCTGCTTTTATTAAATCCGTGTTCACAATCCCTTTACTTTTTCCTTTTTTTTTTTTTTTTTTTTTTTTTTTTTTTTGATATTTATTTTGGTGTGTAAGATGTGAACTGCTTTTAGGTTCTTGTATTTAGTAATTTGTTTACGTATGATTTTTATTTTGTATGATTTCGTAATTTTTTTTTTTGCTATTTTCCCCCCTTTTTCTCATATGCTTTGCGGTTTGTGGTCTTATATCGATAATTTCTAAAAATACTTTGTTTGAAAAGCTTTTCTACAAAAAGTAGCAGAAGCAAAAATCCTGTCAAATCTCTACATTGCTTCCTAGGCTGGATTTGAATCTGTTACGAATATGAAATTTTATAATTGCAGGAAAACAAATGACAAAGTCACTCATAGAACATCCTTTTGGACTGCAAAAATGTATCACAATGATGCCAAAAAAAAAAAAAAAAAAACTGAAATTTACACGCGCACACGCACACAACCATTGAAGAAGATAACACATCTTGTTAGTTATTTCATGTTAGTGTTCTTGATCGACAATGATACCAATAAACATGTTTAGTACCCAAATGGCTAAGACCCATTCGCAGCCCAAACACATTAGGCTGCGCTCTACCATTAAGCTAATAACTTCGCCCACGAAAGAATTGACGAAGTATGAAAATATCAGTAAAGACTGAACTTATTTATCAGAACAGGCACTTTGTACTGCCAAGAGGGAAGACTTTGGTTAGAGTTGATAGAACAGGGGATAAATGGAACAAATAGTAACAGCAAATGCAAGCTGGGGGAAAAAATCATATATAATTTACATAATAAAATGGTATTTTTATGGGGGAAAAAAAAAAGCAACTTCCAGTTGCCTAAGGATGTACAGAAAAATTTATAAATCATAATGTTGAAAAATGATCAAAAAAAATATACAGATGGGGGGAGAAATCATCATGTCAGGCCTCAACCCAAAGCTGGCAACTTGTTCGAGTCAAACAAAACCAGCAAAATAGCTGTGCATTACTACACTAGAGTAATATGTGGTTCGAAAAGATATTAAAGGCTAATACGTTACACCTACAAAGAAGGCCAACTTATGCAGTATAGTGAACTGTGTTTCAGAATGCATACCAAAGAAAGATGAAATCCTATTTCTTGAAACTTCTATTTAATGAGAGGGCTCAACCCATCACCTTCCCAACCCAGCTTGAGCATTTGATCTACAACCTTCAAGCTCAACTGCAGGCAACAGACGAAGTTATAAACCCATAAAAGATAAGTAACAAAAATTAATAAATGCACAATTAAGGTTCCATGCTGAATGAAGTATGACTCATATTTACATTCAAAAATTAAGTAGAATAAAAAGGAAATCCTCAGCTTAGATGCAGAGACCTTAGATATATGGGCTAGAAAGAAATTGCTCAATGACACTTTTTTTCCTGTAGTTTTTTTTATAGATATCAAGGTCTTGACATGGCACAAACATGATTGAATATTTTACCCCTTCTCTTTCAAAAGAGAGTGACTCTGCTTTACTGTCAAAATTAACTTACTAGTTGAAAGAATGATTTATTTTAAAACTTGTGTAGTAAGAAGTAAACTTTTTTAGCTTAGCCAAACATGCTTGGCTCTTTCTCGTTCCTTATCCTCTGAATAATATTAACCACACAAAGACATTGCTAAGTACTTAACAGTGCAAGGTAGTATTTAACAACCCTAAACAGACTAAAACTGGCTTCAACTTACAGCAGGATCTGTGAATATTATCAACTGTTTATCAGCTGTTGACACCAAGAGGTTTGTATTATCCTTGTTCAGAGCAATAGCAGTAATATCTTGCCCTTTTCCCAGGTTCATTACATTAAAGACCTGCAAGCAGAAGGATCACTACCAGTTAACTGAGAAGAATTCCATCAGAAACGAGACTATGTAAACATTTTAATCAAATTGTGTGCTTTGAACACAGTATATGCACTCCTAACCAACATAACTAAGGTCATAAAACAAGGCCTTTCATTTTGAATTCCCCCAACTCCAAATTTTGCTTTACCTTTAGAGTATAAAGATCAAAAAAGCAAATTGAAGGCAATGGCAAGTCCCATGTATTTTCTTCATTCGATTCCCCATCTGTATATCCTTTTGATGTCAAATCCAGACTGAAGTCAGAGGCCTCATTTTCCAATGATGGGTTTAATCCAACTATAGCACTATTGCCATCAATAGAAACTTCAATGCAACTAATGCTTGATGAGAGAGGAAGCTGTTTCGTAGCAATAAGAATTCCATTAAGATTATACGTGCTGAGAGTACAAAGAGATTTGTTCCAAGCCATTACGATCCCATCACGTGATAAGCAGAGAGCATGAGCTTCCACACCAACAAGCCTCCTAATCAACCGGCCTCTTCTAACTGAATGAAGCAAGACATCTGATGAGTTGGAGCAAGAGGCAACAATTCCAAGGTCTGAACTGATAGTACAGCATATTATTTCCCCCAGATGACCCCGGAGGACGTGTATGGGATCCTCAATTCGGTGTTGCCTATTTTTCTCTGCCGAGTGATGTCCTGCTACACTGCTGGTGGTGGTTGTGGATGTGCTTGAATTAGCGGAAGGATCTGACGAGCTACTAGAGTGGGAAGTGGATGCTTGATGTAATCTCCAGAGTAGAAGAGTTGTGTCACAAGATCCTGTCACGAGGTAGGTCCTATCAGGAGATATAGCCAGGCAAGTCACCGGAGCACAATGACCCTTGGCTATTTCCAAGGTTTTTGCTCCATCTGCAGATATCAGCCTCACACTGTTATCCACATGCCCCCCTAGATAAAATGCCAAGATTTTGAAGTTAGATACAAGAATGTGGCCCAGGCAACAGTAAGGCAAATGTCAGGATGAAAAGCAACAGCTGACCATCTATTATAATAAAGCAGTATCTAGCAATTTAGGTCAAATACTTTTCTATACTTTAAATATTGACAATATGTGACATGAATTTCACAAGACCAGAACTTAAAAAGGATTTTTTGCCCCAAAATAATTGGAATAAACACTCACCAGTGATAATTTCTTTGTCATATAAGATAGAAACTATAGCAGAGCTTCGAATCCCAGAAGTTGGAAATGCCAATGCCTGGGGAAAATGCCACTCTTCTGATCCAGAACCAGTTGATCCTTTAAACATTCGAATTAACGAACCACCAGCCAAGTTTGCACCAGACTTTCCATGTTCAAAAAGGAAAGGTGTCCCCTTTCCATCAGGGGTGTTTGGCTGCCATTTATGTTGAGCTATATGTGCAGCTGGAGCATTTATATCAACAATCACAAGAGAATCCGATGATGCATGAATTGCAGCCGCAGGGAGATTGCAGCGTTCGGGATATGGAACAACATATGGTTTAACCTCTCTGGGATTCCGGAATATGGTCTACCATATTACAATATCATTAGATCATTATGTGAGTCACTTCTTAACATAATGCCTCATAGCATGCTTGAACGGAGTTAGTAGTTCAATGCAATAATATTCTAGTTCTTCAGTATGGTGTAGAGTAGTTCAAATACAGTTTATGACCCTCCAGGAAGTAGCTAAAAATCCATTTTTCCTTCATAAAATTTAGTACACTTAATTGACAATGAGTAAAAAACTCCAACCAAAAACCAACACACCCAAATAATAACTGAATCATCAACTGACCATATAAATTTCATGGAACAACAATGTTCAGAACTCAAATGCCACCAAATCCAAGGGTTTTATTAAAAACAGTTGAGGTTCCCAGGTACTACTCCATCCATCCCATAAAGATAGCCAGATAGGCTTGCTTTTCTCTTTGTCTGTTCCAAATTATAAGCTGCTTTTCTTGAAAGTACAAACGATTTTTTAGGTCTAATATGCACATATTTAATGTGCCTTGTTATCAACAAATATGAATTACTCATATTTAAATCATTAGTTAATGTAGTCGTACACAGGGAAAAATGTAAGAAGAATTATATTTTCAATCACATTAATTGCAAGAATTGGCTGAATGCTTTTCCTATTTTGGATCCATTGCATTATATAGGATGAAGTTTACATACATACATCTAAATATGGTAAATGTAAATATGGTAAAATACAATAATGTACTTAATTAAGGTAATATAAGCTGTCCATAATCTTTATCATAATCTTCGTCGATCTTATTAACATCTCTCAAATTGATCCTGGACGATCTAGAAACATTAATTTGCTGACAAGAAACTGATGACATTGTTGAGTTATTGCTTTGGTAAACACTTCAACGATCTAAACATCAATTGTGATATGTGGAAGAGTAACAATTTGATCATCATAAGCCTCACATATAGAGTGACAATTCACTTCAATGTGTTTAGTGCACTCATGGAACACAAGATTAGCAGTAATTTGAATGGGTCTAGTGTTGTCAGCATGAAGTGGAGTAAGTTCAAACTGGGGCCATCCAAGCTTCGCTAGAAGACCTCGAAGCCAATCAATCTCAAAACAGACAGAGAACATAGCACAATACTCAGATTCAGTGGAAGATTTAGAGAAACAATCCTGCTTCTTACTTCGCCATAAAATAAGCACATTACCAAGGTACATTCACCAACTGGTAATTGAATGACAAGTATCCCTACATCCAGCCCAATTAACATCACTATAGCCCCCTAACTTAAGAGAAGAATTGACAAGGAAGAAAAGACCACTATCAGGTGTACCCAACAAGTATTTAGGCTTTGTTAGATACCAATTTTTTCAAAATATATTTTTCTCTCTTCTTTTTAACCACACATTTTCCACTAAAATAATATTACACGTGAATCAAAAACTTTTCCTTATTTTTCAAACACACCTTTCTCATAAATCTACTATTCTAAAATGCATTTTTTTAAAAAAAAAGGGCTCAAACACCCTTCTAATAATGCGACGAACAGCAACCAAGTGGGAGGTGTTGTGGTGCATGCATAAATTGGCAAACTTCTTGGACAGCAAAGAAAATATCGAATTATGTAATAGTGAGGTAATTCAAACTACCTATTAACTGGAGATACGAGGGATCAAGAAGATTACCCTCCTTGCGATTCTACACATTCACCTCTAAAGGAATATCAACAGATTGACCGTCCTGAAGGCTAGCTAATAAAATCAGCTCCTTTATATACTTATGTTGATGTAGGTAAGTCCCAACTGGATTTGAAAGCATCTCAAGACGTAAGAAATACTGTAAAGATCCCAAATCTTGTACATGAAATGACTCCTTGAGACGGTCTTGAAGATGAGACATCAATCCAGAGTCAATTTCAATAATAACTATATTATCCACATAAACAAGAAGCACAATACCTGCCTCGCTGTTAGAGATAAATAACAACAAATCATACTAACTCTCAGTATTTGAGAACCCCTGGAGAGTGGAATGAAACTTGACAAACCAAGCATGAGGAGCCTGTTTCAACCCATAAAACAAACGTTTTAGTTTAGAAATATCAAAAGAGGGCAAAGAGAATAGTTCCGTGGCGTGACATATAAATCTCTTCCTTAAGATCGCCATGCAATAAAGCATTCTTGACATCCAATTGTCGCAAAAACCATCCCTTGGACGCAGCTATGGCAAGAACGGTATGAACCATTGTCATTTCGGCAAAAAGGACAACTCTCCTTATAATCCTCACCATATTCTTGACAATTACCAAGAGCCACCAACTGAGCTTTATATTGATCTAGAGATTCATCAAAGCATAACTTAAGAATAGATCCACTTATACCCAATAGGATTGACACCAAGAGGACAAGGAACAGTATCCCATGTGTAGTTCTCCTTAAGAGCTCGAAGTTCCTCTTGCATTGTTTTCTCCTAACAAGTTTTGAGTAACTGCTTGAGAATAAAAAATAGGAACGTTGATATGAGATAAGGTTGCGGACAAACTATACCGATCGGGAGGCTAAGTGATGCAAGTGGATCACCTAAGAGAAGTAGAGTCTGGAAGGGGATTAGGGTTAGGAAAGGGCAGTGGGGCTGGAGGACATCCTCAAAACTGGTTTAAAATGTTCGATGGAACGAGAGCCATCCTCAAAACTAAGGAGTGAGGTTAAATTAGGGGACATGACATGTTGCTGAAAGTAATACTGATTCTCAAAGAAAACCACATTTCGAGAGAGATGAAAATAATTAGTAACACCATCATAACAAACAAAACCCTTATGAGCAATATTGTAATCCATGAAAGCACATTGCATGGATTGCGCACCAAATTTATAACATCCATGAGAAGGCAAATGAACAAAGCAAACACGCCCAAAAGTATACAACCTGTCATAGCTAGGATGTATACCATACAGGTGTGCAGAGTAGGAAGTCGATTTATTAGATGTACAACTGTGAAGAGGGATTCAACCTAAAATCTAGGCGGAACCGAAAATTCTAAGAGCAAAACTTGGATATCTAACAAGTGACGATTATTTCTTTTGGCTCCCATGTGCTGTTAAGGAATATCCAAACGAGAGTGTTGAGAGAGTATCCCCCTTTTTTGTAAGAAAGACTGATAATCATGAGACATGTATTCCCCATCGTTGTCGGACCTCAAAATTTGAATACTGGAAGAGAACCGTGTCTCAATATAAGCTACAAAATCACTTTTAGATATAAGAATTATATCCAAGTGTAACGACTAAAATATCAATAAAGGTTACAGAATATTTATAAGGGAAAATTGCAGCAACAGTCCCGAACCTTTTTGTTTTTTGCAGATTTTATTCTAACATTCATTTTGTACCAGCGAAGATCCTTAACATTTCATAAATATGTACCTGATGTCTATCTGGATGGAAATCGTCCAAAACACAATCAGTTGATTGGAAATTTTTTTTGAACTATCTGCTATCATGACAGTTATATTGGATGTTGATGTTGATACCTTTTTGGACGGTGTTTTTGGACAATATTTTGGACGATTTTATTGGATGTTGATTCCTTAATTTTTCCGGTCAACTTATGGTATTTTGGATGGTTTCCGTCCAGATGAACCTCAAGTGCATATATATGAAAGGTTAGGAACCTCCGTTAGAATAAAATGAAGGTTAGGGTAAAGTCTGCAAAAAAGGGAAAGGTTAGGGATCGTTGCTGCAATTTTTCCTATTTATAATGAACATGTGAAATGAGGGGTGCCACACCTAAACATCACTATGAATAATCTTAAAGCATTTATCGACATGACTCTCATAATTCAAAAATGGAAGAGTTTTCCTTTTCCCAAGTTTACAAATATCACAATTAAGAGTCAAATTGGAGGACTGAAATTGATCTTTATTGTCCAAAAAAACCATATTTCGATAAATGAGACAAAATTAAACCACAAGGATGACTTAATTTCTTGTGTCAAATATCATGTTCAAGTCCAACATTAATGCAAAACAAAAATATAGTGAAAGGCATTGTAAACTGTAATGGAAATAATCATCCGACTTTAGGCCCCCTCACACCTGCTCGGCCACTGATCGTGCACAAGACAACCAGTATGAGAAAAACATACAATTATCAACCAATTGTCCAACCGAAATCAAGTTAGTAGATAAACTCGAAGATATAAAAACATTATTAAAAGAAGAATCAATGTCACCAAAAGCAGTAATTGAGAGGGTACTGCCATTGGAATTTTCAATGTGTTGTTCACAAGTGTAGCGTCGAATGTTGTGCAAGGAATCAGAACTACATATGAATTGATTCCCCAGAGTCGACAAACTAAGGAGAAGAAACAATTTGACCATTACCTTGTAGGCCTAATGTAGAGAAGGCTAAAACAATTGTTTGTTGTCTATGATTTGACGCCCCTAAGATAACAAACTAAGGAGAAGAAATAGCTTGACTGTTACCCTATAAGCTTAAGGCATAGAAGATTGAAACAATCATTTGTTGTACCATTTCTAGAGTAAAAACTAGTTTATGGTGCTAGCTAGTGGAAGTACGAGAGCAGGTCCTGGACATCGGCTTGAAATGGCCAAGCCTTCCAGTTTTGAGGCCGTGTAGGACACTTCTTGGTGATATTCTCTGGTTGCTTGCAATAATTGTAGACCCTTTGAGGACAAGTACGAGCAATATGGTTATATATTTTGCAGGAGAAAAACTGGAGTTCACCCTTTCCTTACCCTTAGGTAGTATGTGCAACAATTACCACATCATATAAGAATATATCAGCTCCAATATTAGATTGAGTAGCTAGTGTTGCTCATCGCGAAAGTGTTCACCCAAACACATCCAACAAAGACAATGGATCACAATTCAATAAACCCGCTCGAACCACTGTACTCTTGGGTCGTAATTTCATAAGAAACTCATCGTGCTTACTAACCTCTTGAATCTCTAGCAGATGCTTATAAGGCCACCGCAATGATCTTAGCACGAATTATCTTGGAATACTCACTCCACAAGTTCAGAAAACCCAAATAACATTGCTCAATAGTAAAATTACCTTGGGTGTAATTAGCTATTTCAACTCCAATAGAAATCTCCGTGCATTATTATCTTGATAATAGATGCGTTTTAAATACTCCCACCTCTTTAGCAGTAGTAAAAGAGCGTAAATTATTCACCATGTGCATCCAAGAAATAATATGAGCATCCTTCATTTCCTGCACTTAGATCTTTAGCATCTTTAGGCGCCTTTAAGGACCAATAAATGTGACCTCAATCTCCTTCCCTTTTAAAAACATCTTAAATTGAAATTTCCATGTGAAATAATTCTTTCCCGTAAATTTAACACAAAAAGCTTCAATCGACATGCCTTCAAAGAGATCACCAATCAAACAAACACTAAAAAATTAACCTAATCCACAAACTGAACCAAACCCCCCAAATTAACGTAAGCCCAAACCAATTGATCCAAGGAAGAAAAGACCTAACTCAGGCCCAAATCATCACAGCCTAAAACACCACTACAAGGAATCACGACACTCCAAATTACCACAGACCAAATCACTATAGCCAAAAATCACATCATCAACTACATTCCAATCACCAACAATGTAGACAATCGGCAACAGATTACAGCCTGAACACTTCTTACCCACTACGCACCAATCTTAGACAATCGAGCAGAAATCACAACCCAACTAGTCACCTACCGACACATCTTAGAAATTCGATGATACCACAATGCCACACATGGACTGAATTGTGTAGATTCCTGAACACCACAGAGTCGTACGTTGACAAGGATTCCGTCAACCAAGGAGCACCACGAGAAAACCCACACATTAAGAGGCTAAGTTACTGTTGGATTAAGGCGCAATAATAAAGAGATAAAATAGAGAAATCAACACAAGAATTTACGTAGTTCGGCAGTGTACCTACATCCACGAGAGCGAAACGGAGATAATATTATCCAGTATGAAAAATAGGGTTACAATATTATTATTTATACTAACCCTAGCCTATGCCCATAAAGATTTTAAGGCCCGTACAAGAAAATATCCATGTAGCGTACTGCGAGGACGTTGCCCTAACACCCCCAACCCATTCAGTGTCTCTAGCAACCCTACAGTGGATTAAACCCGCACATGCCGATATTTGATCCAGGGAATTTATGTTCCACTCTATATGAGCCACATACACAACAGTTAGTTAAGGACCAAAGATTCAATATGAGAACCCAGGTCCATTGCATTATATAAGATGAAGTTTACATACATACATCTAATTTATAGTAAATGTAAACATGGAAAAATACAATTATGTACATAATTAAGCTAATATGAGTTGTCCATAAGCTTCATCATAATCTTCGTTGATCTTATAAAAATTGCGTTTTCATAATCTGCTTGAAATGGAAGCACTTTGTGGGAAGAGGGAATAGATGCAAGCACCATATGAAAAATTGGTTTCAAATTCAAATTAATATCACATAAGTAACTTAACAAAAGTAGTAATTGCAAATGCCATGAGTCATTTGTTTAGAGCAACATGAATAAGTTCTTATCAATAAACAACTCAAATACACAAAAGGGGAGCCCCATACTTAAAAATCAGAATTCTCTATTAGAAGTATAAATTCGGCTTCTTTCGTCTACATTATGGAGGTCTATCATCTTCCATCTTAGAATTGTGAAATATAATCTCTATTTGTCGATACTTAAGGGCGTGAGAAACAATAGTAGGGCATAAGATGGAAAGAGAAGCAAGCTAGAGAGAGCGAGAGAGGAGAACGTATAGGTAATAGATTGCAAAAGTACATAAAACTCACTGGTTATAAAATGATATGAAGCAAACGTGAACAGCACATTGTGAGCAGATTATAAATAGAAATAGGAGAGGGTCATACTGAGGAATAGCAAGTAAGACTAAATATTTGCCAAAGGAAGTGAAGATTAAATGCAGAAGGCCCAATGCAGCCAAAGAGAATACATACAAAAGTACAGAATACCTGCATGTGTAGGACATCAGCCAGTGGCATCCTTTTCATGTGAGGTACTCTAAGAAGTTGTGATGGGGTTTGGCCAAAGTAAGCAATCTGGTCTTGTGTAGCTCGTTGTTGTGCCTTTTCAAAACAGTTGAAAAGATACAAGTATCAGCTATCTAAGATGGAGGCATAATTATAACAAAATGCATTGGAAAACGTTGGAGCAGAGCACAAACTCACTGGGTCTGATATTTTATCAATATCGACTGTTCCTTCATAAGTGATGTAGAAGAAAACATTGCTTGCCTGTATGGCTTCCTTTCCACGTTGCTTGTACCTAAGTATTAAAATTAGCTTGTCAGCAATACGAAATTGTGGCAAATAAACAAATATCTTGAAATTATCCTTATTCCAGAATAATTAAGAGAAAGATCAAGATTAAAATACAGAAATCTACATTTCAGATACGGCTTCAAAGATAAAACACAACCTACCCAAATATGAGATTGATCCATTCATGCAAATACGCTGAAACATGCTCACTCTCAAGTGCCATCCGATGCTTATGGATGAAATCCACTGGATTTTCAGCCCAAGGAGGAAGCTGAACTGAGTCTGTAAAGTGAGGGAAGAAATGGGGAAAAAATGGCAAATGTAGATGCCAGAATTACATTGGTTGCAGCCAAGGAATGTATATAACTCTACTTCGCTATTGTAAACAATTGAAAATGCATACCAATCTTTCCTCCCAGTTGAGTCATACCGAAATCAATTGAGTTTAAATTGGTTAAAACCTCTGGGAGATAAAATAGTTCAGGGACCTGACACATATACACACAAAAGAACAGCAACATTAGATCATACAAGTTATTTGCTTGTGTGCATTCGGAATGAATTGCAGTCAAGAGTCTAGATGTGACAAATAAGCAAGCAAACGCCTAAGAAAATGATTTAAAGACCCCAAACAAGCCGCAATTGCTTTTCAAACTCGAATTATATGGGTAAAAAAGGGAAAAGAAAGTCACAGCAACACTTGGACAGATTTATACCAATTCCTTTACATCACTCATGTCCTCGAGAACTCCATTCCAAGTTGCAGCAATGTCTGAGAACATTCTGTCCGCATGATCAAACTTGCCACCTTGAAGCTGAATAGAAAGAGTAGTAAAAGGTTCCAGTCTCATGAGGTAATACAGCACCTGCAAAATCATCATAAAGGTTCAAAATTTTGTTCTATACTCACATCACATGCACCTAAGGGGCGCGAAGAACTCTACTGATAGACAAGACACCATCATGGCACAGCTAAGAGGAAGAGAATAGTTTCTCATGTTGATATTTGTTATGCACTCACGCTCATCAATGCGATAGATGGCTCAAGCTATCAAATTAACATTTAATCATTGAAGGCATTATATATAATGACTAAATTTTCAACAACTGATCATATATCATGCTATTACTACTTGCTTGCTTTCCAAAGGGCCAATCAACCTGGCAAACAAGTGGATTTAAATAATTTAGATTCCTCCTCATTACTACATTCTACTTTGATTTTCCATATATGGATAGTAAGGCGGTAAAGAAGATGGTAAAGGGATGGGCAGTTCCCAGTTAGATCAGAGCTTTCACCATCCCATTTAAGTTACACAGTAGGTTATTTCCTTCATTTTGATGATGTCTGATGAAGCAATATTATTTTGGCCAAAACTTGAGAAGCAAGTTTAACAATGATTACCAATACACTATTCTTGGTGAGAGACTTGTAGCAAATCCGGAGGCTTGCATTCATGCAGTGCGATATATGTGCATGCAAAGTTACAGGACCATATACTTCAACAGTAGAAATGTGCAAGCCAATGAAAAAAAGAAAAACCTACCGTTCCAGCTGTTGAATAATGTGAACCATAATGGAACTTGGGAATGACTGGATCATCAAAACTGGAGTATCTCTCTTGGAATTTCTTTAATCTATCAGCATTCAATGCACCAACGGGCTGCAAAAGTACTCACATACAAGTTAGCAAAAAATTTGAAATCTACAGTGATAACTTCAGAAGCAAATTCTAAATTGCACCACCTTTGAGAGATCTCGATAAGTAGCAGGATTATAAAGATCCAAATTATCTGAGCTGTAATCAGAAAGGATCCATGGGAATACAGGATACTGCAAATAAGAACGGAATTTAATAATAGAAGCAAAAATTATTTTCTGTTGATGGGTTCAGTGGTTGAAATATTCTCAGTGACAGTCTACCTGTGTAATGTCATTATAAGTACGTCCAGCCAATGTATTAAGCTGCATTAAATATTCAAAATTGCTGATCTGCAAAGAATTTACTACTTAGCATATAGATATATTGGTGAACTGGGAAAGTTAAGTTAAATACTCTAAATGAATTGTCCAAAGTTAAACTCAACATACCTCCCACCTAGCCCAACGTTCCATAAGCTGAGTTCTTTTTAAAAGTTGTTCAGGTCTCTGCAAAAGAGGAAAGAGAGATATAATTCAATATATTCTGCATAAAATAACTAAAACTAATCTAAAATGTTCCTTATCATGTGTGTATGTATATGTTCAAGGATTATGAAGTGCATCACTGCTTGTGATGTTTGCATGAGAGGTAGCAAGGGATCAGATGGTAAAAAAACCTGAGTTGCAAGGTAGATATTGTTCAAATGAGGAGGACGAGCTTGAACAATAGCTCGATATGCATTTCTTTGTCCATCAGTTGCCTACAGACGAGAACATAACCAAAATATGGAAATATATGAAGTTAGTCAAAAGGGCCAAGCCCAGCAATTACAAAATGTTTTAAAAAGACGTACCCCAAAATCAAAGAAGTAATTTGATCGGTCAACCATAAACAATTCCAGTGCACTTCTTCTCAAAAGATATCTGTAAGAACAGTTGTTCTAAGTTGGATTTTCTAGTTAAAATAATTGCAACGTGCATAATGCACCATCAAATCCACCCTTGAACTCAAAATAATAGATACACAAATTGGTAATCCTTTATAAATCAATTAAAACACAAGCAACTTTTTATCCACATATTTTGGTGGTCTCACAAGTACTATCCACTTATTCATCATTCAATTTTTATCTATTTATAACTTTAACCATCTATAAAAAACATGCTTTGAATAGGGAAAAGCAAAGTATGAGAATAGGACATGAGAAGGAAAAAAGGAACTGCCTTTCCAAAAAGAGTATATAGATTTTCTTAACTTGGCAACAGTATAATAGGTCTGCACAACCTTGAGAAAAACAATAAATCCTGAAGTCCCTATTCCAATAATAAAAGCAAAAACTGCAATCTCTAGGTGAGAAATAAGTGAACCTTTCCAATTAAAGTAAAGGCAAAAGCAAGGCAAAAGAATAGAAACAAAAGATGATTCTGCTGACTGACCTCTCCCTACCCCATCCAGCAAAAAAAGAAGGGAAAAAACCACAAAAAGGGATAGTAAGCACAATCAGTATCTACTCAGAAATTCATTTTACAACATAATAATATACATAGAATGGGAAAAGCTCAGATAGCAACAGAGTTTCACTATCACCTTCTGCTATATATTTGATGAAGTGATGATATCAACCAGCTGTGATCCTTCTCTTGAACCCTGTTTGCAGTCTTGCTGTCCAAACCATCTCCTACGTCAATCTGCTCGGTGTTATCAACAATAAAATTGATTCTTCTCGTTGTTATCTGAGAATAGAAACATCCAGTAACAAGCTAAGCTATGACCTTTTACAGAGGATAAGTTGAATTTCAGCACGGTGCGACAAAAACAGACGTTCTGCTAAAATGGCATGTCAAAAACAGGAAACAGCAAAAAGCCAGTTGACAATAGTCTAGCATTTCGTTTCTTGTCAATAAGAGAGTGCAAATGTATAATTCATAGTAAAAACAGTTTCAGTATTTAGGTATGCAAAACTTACTTGAAAAGTTCCTCTCAGAACCTTTAGTGGTCGGATCATTGATGATGGGAGCTCAAGAACTATTCTTTCGTCATGTTCGCTATGAACATAGCCTGGGGCAACAGCTGATGCTATTGGCAACACTGGATCGTTGGTCACTGGAGGATCACTAGGCTCTGTTGTCATTTGCAATGGTTGTTCAGCAAATCCAGATGATCTTGTCTGAAATTCACCATGTTGTTCGATGTCATTTGGGCTACCATCCAGATGGACAACATCTCCTTGTTCATCCCCTTCATTTCCTACCTCAATTGAGATAGCTTCTGCAGCTAAGATAGAAGCTTTGGATGGACTGATGACTCTGTCTTTCTCATGCTTCTGCACTAAATTATCTTCATAATCTGCAGCAGCACCAAAGTGATCTGAACCTTGGTAGTTCCTCCGCAAAACCCTCCTCATCCTTGAAGAACTTTCCATAAAATCCAGCTTCCAGAAAACCTGCATTTCCATGGTTTTAAAGTAAGTTAATCTGCAAATATTTACAACAGAGAAATCAAAGATAACCAGTAACATACGCGTTGAGAATTGTATAAATGATCACAAGAAGGCCCAAAAAGACATTTCATCTCGATCAAGCAATGAATCAGCTTGCACCACTCACGAATTCCAGTGTATAACCTGTGCCGAGCTATTAAATCAGCTTGTGACCTCCTCTCAACCTAAACCCAAGAAAAGGAACTTAAGAACAACTGCAATCTGTGATTACAAAAGTATAAATGGATGATTTAACTAACAGAAATTATACCTCAGATCGTTGCATGTTTCTAGCCAAAGCTAAACTTCCTACTAGGACAGCAACATATTTATAGGATAGAGCATTGAAGTCCTTTCCATACACGGATTTTGAATCAACTGACTGCAAGCATTCCAACCAGGCTGTTCCCATGGCTTCAGAAACATTCCATCTCTTAACACGTTCTGTATCACTTTTTTGCCGTCTCTGCGCCGATGTAGCCATTGCCACAGCACTTAGACCTCGTCCTGAACCAATCTTTGCATTGCGTTCAAGGTCTCTTGCAGCAGCCAGGGCAGCTGCTTTTGCAGCAACCTTGTCCTTGGCAGCAGCTGGAGATTTATTAGGTGCCTCCAAAGGTTTCTGAAAGCTTGAAAAATTATGAAGTTTAGTTGTTTTCCGCTCTAACAATGAAGAGTCGCGCCTCAACTGTGAAGAAGTTGGAGGAGGAGTGGTTTCTCCTCCAGCGGCACCAGCAGCAATCATCGCCAATGCCATAGCAGCAGGAGGTGATGCAAAAGAAGCAGCCCAGCTAGGAGTTATCATCGCAAGAGCAGCCTAAAGGGTGACAATTAAATGGTCAGACAGGAATCAAATGGGAATCTAAAACAATCAGTAAAAAATCTAGAAGGTTTCAATTTAAACAGCATGTTCAAAGAAAAAGCTAATTGTATTCTTGCATATATACAAAAATGAGAGGGAGATATGACTAGACAGTTGCAGCTAGTGATAAATATAAAACAGATAAAATATGGAATAGTCTTAGATGAAACCTAAACTATACGACTATGGTGCAACAGTTGACAACTTTTCATAGGTGGTCTCTGCATATTGGAATCGTACGTGTGGGCAGCAACATTCAACTTATACATATATATGGTCTAACAGCGTACGGTTATGTCATTTACATGTTTGATCTATTTGGTTTATTTAACATTCTTAAATTTTTTACCTTAGTGCAAAAAAAAAATAATAATAATAATAATAAGAAGAAGAAGAAGAAGAACAACAACAACAACAACAACAACACAATTTAGCCAAGCTAACCTCATTCTGACCCTTTTTTGCAGTTTGGGTATTGATTATTGGGCAAACATGATGGACTAATTTATAACAAAACTATCTAGAGGAAATTGAGGTAAATAACACTAAGTTTTCTTTGTGTACTTCTGTTCAGTCTTAGTAAATTTTATGTTTTCAATTACTTTTATTAAAAAAAAAATGCAGTTTTCTTAAATGATGGTTTAGCTCGATATTGAAATTATGTCTAGGTAGTGAGTGAATAGCCCAAATGGTCACTAAACTTTGCACCAGGTCCGCAAAAGGTCACTAAACTTTCAAAATTCTCTAACTCATCACTGAACTTTGCAAAAAGTCCACCAAAGGTCACTGAACTTTCAAAATCTCCTCACTCATCACTGAACTTTGCATTTTGTAATCTCATTAGTCACTCAGCTAACGGTCCATCCAAAAACTAACCAAATACTCACGTGGCTGGCAGATGTGGATGCCAAGTCAAACAAAAGAAGTACATGTGAATTTTTATTTAAATTAAAACATGTTTTATTAAAAAAATAATAATAATAAAAATAAAAATAAATAAAACATGTTTACGGTGGTGACTATTGCTACAACAGTTTATGGAATTTTCAATTTTTTTATTTTTATAAAACATGTTTTAATTCAAATAAAAATTCACCTGTACTTCTTTTGTTTGACCTGGCATCCACATCAGCCAGCCACGTGAGTATTCGGTTAGTTTTTGGATGGACCGTTAGCTGAGTGACTAATGAGATTACAAAATGCAAAGTTCAGTAATGAGTGAGGCGATTTTGAAAGTTCAGTGACCTTTGGTAGACTTTTCGCAAAGTTCAGTGATGAGTTAGAGAATTTTGAAAGTTCAGTGACCTTTTGCGGACCTGGTGCAAAGTTTAGTGACCATTTGGGCTATTCACTCCTAGGTAGTTATAAAATGAAAAGAAGATTAAAACAATGAGTATGTTGGAGTTTCTCAATAATGGTACTGATAAAGGACTCTTGGCATATTAATTTTGTGGGCAGCGAGAGGCATCTTCATTTGCTATTTAAATGGTAAATAGCTAAGGATTCAAGTAAACCTCCTTAAAAAGTACTTAATATGTACAACTTTATATGTTTAAAATTGCTTGCTTGTGGGTGAAAAGCTATTATGAGCACATTGAGCAGAGTACTCAAGCAAGATTCGTTTTAAAATTGATCCAAAATGTTATAAACCATATTATTAATGCATATATCCAGATATACAAGGTGACGAGGTCCAAATAACTAGGTGGGAACACGAATAGCTGGTAAGCAGATGGTGTTATATGCTGTGTAACATACTACTATCTACCCTGACACCTTCTTGTTGAGATTCTATATCTTGAGACAAACTTCTCTGAAAAAATAGACAAAATCATTATAATTTAAATAAGACTTTTAGCACAGTGACCTCAATAGGCAAAGCATCTGCAGCCAAGGCACGGTCATCAGCAACAAGAGGATTTATACCATCTGCAGTAGCAAGTTCATGAATTCCTGCCAACAGGGGTCGCCACCTTCTTAAAACAGCAACAAATGGAGGTAAAATGACCTCTAGATACTGTTTGCGCAGAGGCGTCCGGTCCTTGCCAATAGCATGCCACACCTGCAACAATAATGAAACACTTGGATAACAAAACAAGGGAAAAAATCAACTTCCGCTGATCCCAGAAAAATATGAAAAACACAATGTTACAGGGGCAATAGGAATAAAATCAGGAAATAAATGTCCAAGAATTACAGAAAACAAATGTTAAAACCAACAAGACCAGGCCAACAATGGTATAAAACTGACCTCAGAATATAGAACGCATGATGCAACCAAAACTCGCTGTCTTTTTGACTCAGAAATCGACGTTATCAGGATAGGAGATAACACACTGTACACATCATTAATTATTAATCAGTGTCATTCAAATATGTAGTGAAAAGCATGAAGAGGCATTTCCTGGGCGAGTATAACATAATATGTTTTGAGTCATGAGACATGAACCATGATCCTTGCAGTCAAGATGAATCACAACAGTTTCAGTGACAAATAATGAAATGGCAGCCAAATACACTGTGGGACAAGGTCTCGAACAGAATTATCGGCATGGGTAATACCTCCACAGCAATGAAGCTCGTGGTTTTCTCATTGACATTTGGGTGTTTGCATCAAAAGATGCAATACTGCTGGTTTGTCGACCTAAATTCTCCAGTGATCTATCTTCCATACTGAGCATGAGCTTACGGTCATCACCTTCATCATCTTCCCTCAATGAAACAAGCACCATCCGGAGCATACATAGGAATGGTTGGTCACTGTCTAATAACTGGTGAAGTGGTGACATGCCTCCCATTCCAGTACCAGATCCTCCCCCAATACCAAGACCACCACCAAGTCCAGATTCATCTAATAGTAATGCTTGAAGCATTGCAACTGACTTTTTTATTAATGGAAGCTCAATCCAGTTTTCACTAGTGTCTTTCTCCAGTGCAGATTTCCAAGATTTCCAGCCACTACCACCACCACCAAACTCTGATGCCTTTGAAGGAAGGCCAACACCATACCACAGTCGACTCCTGTATTTCCATCCTTCTTCTAAATCTACAACACAGCTTCCATACGATACAAAAGCACATTTAACTGCTTCGTAAGGTTCTGCTGCAGCAGCAGCAGTAAGCCGATCCATTACTGCTGGAGAAATTTTCCCATCAGCATCAGCCATTGAAGCAAGAACCTAGTTCACAGCGAGATAGAGTTTATATTTTACAAGGAAGCATGATGATTTGAAATAATATAAGAAGATGTGAACTTTAATCCAATACATATTTGTGCTTTTCCATGAGCAATGGTATAAAACATGTCAAACACACAGCATAGGAATCATAGCCATCAAACTGACAGGTATACATGACATTTGCACAGAGAAGAAGGCTAAGCTTATTCATACACGCAGTATGAATGATGAAGTATGCTTACCATACTCTGAAAACCATTTAATGAAGGAGCATTGTCAACCCGAAACGACAGAAGAAAATAAAAAAATAATATGAAAAGAAAAAAAAGCAAATACATTGAGATAAAACCTTGACCTGAAAAAGAATGACAAAAAAAACATACAAAAAGCAAGTGCATCAATTAAACTTGTGCAGGCCAGCTCTGGGTAAAATAATCAATCTAGCTAATATATATGTCGAAAGAGAGTGTATCAATTAACTGTGTATAGGCTAGATTATGTGTCAAATGATCAATCGAGTTGCATACATACGTCAAGAGAGAGTCCTTTAGAGTTACTAGATGTTGAGTTACGAGCAGTCACTGATTCAAGAGTTTCTCCACCCACCGTGGTTGAAGAGTGGTTGCCCACTGGCAAAATATTTGAAAGAGGGGAAGAAGATATAGCTGGAAAACGTGAAGCACTATAAAGTTTGCTTTGTAATCGTAAATGGTCTTCAACAAGCATCAAAATCACAATTGCGTTCTCAACCAAAGCTACAGAAAGCTGAGCAGCATTCTCTGCTTGCACCTTTGCATCCTTAGGTGACAATCCCTCAGCTGCCACACCAGCTGCTGTTGCAGCAATAACTTGAGTCTGCAGTAATAAAACAGGTAGCATGTCGACATTATTATAATAAGGGAAGATACAAAATGCAACCTAAATTACATACAAGATTATTCAAATGCAACTTAAAACACCGAAAATATAGAGCAAAAGAACCAAAAATGAGCAAAGACAGAGGAAGCCATTCTCTTAAAGGTGTGCCAAAACTGTAAGGGTTGACAAATTACAGAAAACAACATTTCTAAGAAAAAGTCATCAATAAGCTTATCAAGTTAATATGAGTTAATTTATTGTTTAGAAAGAGAAGACAAATGTCTATATGCTTCTTGAAATACTGAACCTCCCTGGTGAAAAAACATTCCATCATCTGAGCTTCATTCTTAAAGTCATTAATTTTAATCAATAACTTGGAAAGAGTGAAGATGAAAGACCTATGAAGTTTATGGGCAAATAATAATAATAATAATAAATAAAATAAAATAAAATCAGAACTTGCAATTTTGAAGACAAAAAACAACTTGGGATTATGAAGACAAAAACAAGAAGTCACCTGATCCCGTAGTTCTCTTGCAGAGAAGTCCAGCAAGTCACCCAAAAGCCTTCTTTTGAAGATGGGCAATGATTCTTCACGTCTAGAAACAAAATAAAGATGGTAAGGCCAAGTGTATGCATGGCTTTAGTAGTAAACAAGAACAAAAATTAAAAAGTAGCACGGGTCGTTTGGTAACTAACATAATTGGCGAAACATCCAAGGTGAATAAGCTATACAGGAATAATGTCATTACACATTAAAGTTTAGAGAAAGGCTCGAAATGATGCATTCACTTTCAAATGAAAGAGAAGGAAGGGAGTGTGCCCTCGGAAACTTCAGGATAATTCAAATACTTGAAATAACATTAATTTGTTCATCATACATGTTTATTGATATTGTGAAAGTTTTCTCTTCTAGTATACCCAGCAATAATTACATTATAGTATCCAAACCTCCCTCGATGTAAAGCCCCAAAAATTTTATAGAATAAAATTTATTTGTTCAATATACTATATTTTTATATTTTGAAAGTTCCGGGCTAAAATGAAATAGAATTATTTTTAATTTTATTTGGTGCAAGTAATTAGATTTGATAGAGCGAGATTTAGTATATCAATATTGGACTCGTTTTATAGTTTGTATTATATAACGCATTATGAACTCAAGAAAAGTTAATTTAGATAAGTTAGGTCCAAGATATGGAAGTTTAAAAAAATGTTATCTTTAATTGGTAATTAATTAAACTTGGTTTACAATTTAAATTTTATGGTATCCTCTTGTGAGATGATAAATGTTGATTTTGATAACGGTAATCTTTTTGTGATTTGGATTAAATTAAATTGTAATCTTAAATTGATTTTGATAAAGTTTAATAGTAATCATAATTATATTATTTGAAACCAATTCTTATTCAAATTCCTTGTATTACACAATTTTTCAATTCTAATTGCATACAAACTTAATTGAGAACTTTCACTATAAATACTGTAAGAATTTCCATTATTTCACCATAGAAAATAAAGAGAGAGTGGTAGAGAGATAGAGAAGGAAAGGAAAAGTATAGAAAAATAATAGAAGAATTTTCATGTGTAAGATTTTATCTTTATTTTACAACCTTTCAACGAGGTAAGACACTTTTGTGCAAATGTTTTTTTCGTATACTATTATATTCAATTAAATATGCATGAATTGCCAATGGATCTTCGAGTTCGACCTAATAAAATGTGAGCTCTATTTGATTCTTTATAACAAAATGTGAAATCCTACGGGAATTCAAAGTATTACCGATGGATGTCTTGCTTGCTCATCGATATACCCCATAAGAAATGTGGTATGAAATGTTTATTTTATTATTATATAATTATCTATAGAAACTACATGTATCTTACTAGTATTTTTAAATACTCTTACAATAATTTTTCAGGTTAACTTGGGTAGATTGGAACTGTGATGGGATGCTGATGTCGATTGCCAAGAGGATTCTTAAACAAAAAAATTAAGTCTTTTGTCTTTCCATTGATTAATCAATTTTCATTTACGTTCACAAACATGTCTATTTAATAATAAGTTGATTATGTTTTTTTTTTTATTTTGATAAATAATCAAGTGTTTTATTAATTAAAAGGTAATACACAGGAAGTGTATTATACACTTAAACAAGAAATAAATGTCATGAAGTTAGGCAGCCCATCTATGTGACTAGAAGCTACAGCACTAAACCAATTATACAATGTCAAATAAAATAATTCTCTAAACTGTTCTAAAGTCTTCATCTGATCATCAAAACAGCGCCCATTTTTTTCTCTCCACACACACCAAACAATGCAGCCTGGAATAAGATCCCAAACGAGTTTACTGTCCTTGTCACGAAACTTTCTCCTTTAAGCCTTCAACAAATCTTCCATATGCCGTGGCATCACCCAATCCATATGTTGAGAAGCCAAAATATCATTCCACAGCAAACGGGCACCATCACAATGCAAGAACAAATGATCAACCGTTTCCCCATCCTTTCTGCACATATGACACCAATTTGTAATATAAAACCCCCTCAATCGAAGATTGTCCGCCGTTAAAACTTGTTTTCTCACTACCGTCCATAGTAAAAACGCCACCATTGGAGGCAGTTTACACTTCCATACCATCTTCCAAGGGAATAAATTCTCCGTAGATCCCAATAAGGATTTGAAATAAGTGCTAACTGAGAAAATGCCATCCCTTGTCGCCATATACCTGATGCGGTCACACTCTCCAACCCTGATATGCACGTCATACAAAGAGGTCAATAGCACTGTGTAATCATCCACTTCCCAATCTTGTAGTCCCCTCCCAAAAACAATGTTCCAACTGATGCTCCCGTTATGTGTATCTAATACATCATTCACCATAGCAGATGGCATCACGGCAATACGATACAAAGAAGGAAATCGCTCCCTTAACGGTTGATCAGTACACCAACAGTCATCCCAAAAGCTGATAGTGTTGCCATTCCCCACACCGAAGGTCACTCTATTCCGGAAGTCACTCCACCCTCGTCGAATAAACCGCCATAAACTCACCCTGTAGGTACCACGGCTCTCAACTGAACACCATCCACCCTCCATCATGCCATATTTCTCTTCTATAATTTCTCTCCAGAAACTCTCCCTCTCTAACCCAAACCGTCATAACCACTTACCCAACAAAGCCTTATTAAACAATACAAGGCTCCTCAATCCGATTCCCCCAACCTTTAAGGGAGAACAAACTACACCCCAATTTACTAAATGAAATTTCCTCTCCTCTCCTAACCTTCCCCAAAGAAACTCCCTTTGGATCCTCTCTAGTCTCTTAGCCACTGTAACAGGAATGGGAAATAAAGACAAAAAATAAGTGGGGAGATTCGAGATAGTAGACTTGATAAGAGTAAGACGACCTCCCTTTGAAAGGTACATACGCTTCCAATCCGCTAATCTCCTCTCCACCGTTTCCACTATACTGTCCCAAATGTTTTTACTTTTGAACCTTGCTCCTAATGGGAGCCCAAAATATGTTATAGGCAACTGTGCAACCCTACAGCCCAATGTAGCAGCCAACCTTTCCACATTATTGACCTCTCCAACAGTGATGACCTCAGACTTCCCCAAATTTATCTTCATTCCAGATACGGCTTCGAAGCATAGAAGCAAACGACGCAAATTCCTAAAGTGCTCAACGTCAGCGTCACAAAAGATCAGAGTATCATCTGCAAATAGCAAATGAGATATCTGCAGTTGACCAATCCTAAAGCCCTTTAACAAACTTTCCCCCCAGCCTTTTTAACCATTTTACTGAATGCCTCCATTACAATAACAAACAATAATGGAGACAAATGATCCCCTTGTCACAATCCCCTACTACTTCGGAAATGGCCTTCAGGAGTGCCGTTTACCAGAACAAAAAAAGAGACAGTAGAAATACAAAATTGAATCCACTGGCACCACTTGGCTCCAAAACCACATCGCCTGAGCATATACAATAGGAAACCCCAGTTCACATGATCATAGGCCTTTTGAATATCAAGTTTACATAGCATCCCTGGAGCCCCTTGACGTAGTCTTGAATCAATACATTCATTTGCTATGAGAACGGAGTCTAAGATCTGTCGCCCTTTGACAAAAGCATTCTGATATTTAGACACCATTTTTCCCAGCACCTCCTTTAATCTATTAGCCAAAACGTTTGCAATAATCTTATACACCCCACTTACTAGACTGATAGATCGAAAGTCCTTAATATCTGTCAATCCTTTTTTTTTGGGATCAGCACAATAAATGTGGTATTAGAGCTTTTCAAGAATCTGCCACACTGGAAAAAGTAAGCAAAAACATCCACAATGTCCGAACGTATCACCTCCTAACAAGCCTTGTAGAATGCGAAGGAGAATCCGTCCGGTCCTGGGGCCTTGTCATCATTCATACTGAACACCACCTCCCTAATCTCGTCCTCTCCAAATGGTCTTTCTAACCAACCGACATCCTCCTCAGAAATAGTGGAAAACTCTAGCCCCTCAAGCTCTGGCCTCCAATCAAACTGCTCCTTATAAAGGTTTTGGTAGAAACTCACCATTTGGGTACCAATATCCTGTGAGTCCTCAAAAGTTCCCCCATCCACCTCCAGCATAGAGATACAATTATTGCGCCTGTTGGAATTGGCCACCCTATGGAAAAACTATGTACACTTATCTCCCTCTCTTAACCACTTGACCCTAAATTTCTAGCGCCAAGAAATCTCCTCCATCTCCGCCAACCTCTCCAGGTCACCCCTTAATTCTTGACGTCGCTCCCTCTCGTCCCCTCCCAATCCTCGACTTTCCTCCTTCCTATCCAATTTCTCTATTTCTAAGGTGCATTGATTTTTGCGCCAGTTAACATCCCCCGCCTCCTCCTCATTCCATCTTTTGAGATCTCCTTTTAAAGCCTTTAATTTCTGGTCCAACACATAACTGAGGGACCCCCTGAACTTCTAAGAGGCCCACCAAGTCCGTACTCGCTCCCCAAAATCATCCACTTTAAGCCATATTTTTTCAAACCTAAAAGGCCTTCTCCCGCTATATCCCACATCCCCAGATAATGAAATTGGGAAATGATCTGAGCATACCCTCCCTAGTCTCCTCTGAGCGACATCCGGGTACTTACCCTCCCACTCCACACTAATCAAGAACCGATCTATTCTAGAATGAACAGCTAGCTCTCGATTAGATGACCAAGTAAAATATCCCCCCATCAAAGGCATATCCACCAACATATTCTCCTTGATAAAATCTGAAAAGTCCTCCATAGCCCCTGTTAGTCTCCCGCAGCTAGACCTTCAAGTAGGAAAGCGGACCACATTAAAGTCACCCCCTATGCATGTTGGGAGGTTCCACCAAGCCATCATACCTGCCAATTCATCCCACAATCCGCCTCTACTTTCATCAACATTAGGCCCATAAACTCCTATGAACATCCAACGAAATCTATCCCCAATATTTGTAAATGAAAGGGATAGGGAAAAAAGCCCTTCACTAACCTCCTCCAACTGAAAGACTCTAGCATCCCACATAATAAGCACCACTCCTGAAACCCCCACTGACCCCACAAATTGATACCCAATATGTTGTCCCCCCCATAAGCTACTGATAACAGCCCTCGAAACAGTCTCCAACTTTGTCTCCTCTAAGCAAACAATGTCAGCCTTCCAACCCCTTAAGAGATTTCGAACACCTAACCTTTTACCAGCTTCATTGAGCCCCCTCACATTCCAGCAAACAATTTTTGGAATCATCTTGACACACTTTCATCCCTCCCCATCAATCCTCTTCTTGACTCACCACTCCTTATGTCATAATTAATCGAGCATTCAAGCCTTTTAAGTTCACGGTCACCCTTTCTTCTGGTCTTACCTCCTGGTGTATCCATCCCTTGTCCCTTACTCGCCTCCAACTCCTCAAATAGTTGCAAGAGCTTATGTTCATACCGATCACAGGACACTCCCACCGTTTTGCTGAAGTCCAAAATATTTTGAAGAGCCCAGCTCGATGGTGGTGGTCTAAAGTCAAGCTCACTCATTTCCACTATCTCCCCAGAGGAAAGCTGATCATATTGTAAGTCTTCTTCTTACACCCGACCTACATCCCTATTTATATCCTCCTTTTTTGGCGCCCTCCACCCACACAACTAGCACTTTATCATTCCCTGATTCTCCCTCATTTATAGACTTAGAGTATCTCCTACAGTAAGTATTCGTGACCATTTTTGCCAAACCTGTTGCACCTTGTTGTTTCTCAATTACCACATCCGGTCTCTCTAACTCCAAATTCATCAAACGGGGTTCCCCTTCCTTGTCCCTTACTTCCACCTCTGCCCCTCTACTTTGTACTTGGGCCTCGCCACTTGGCTCAACCATCACCTCTGTAGTGTTAGCCCTCTTCGATTTCAACTCCTTGGACACCTCATTAGCTACGCTTGCTGTATAGTCATCTGGGCCCACTCCACACGCAGGACAATACTTCTGCTTATAACCCATTATCTTCCCGCTACCCAATAACCTCATTAGCTCATCCAATTCCCCTTTCAGTGCCTTTATATGTGCCCTTATGTCAGCATATTTGCAGAAATATCATACGTTCCTTAAGTAGTCTTATTGCTGTCCTTATGCGCCGCTAAATGGCCTTCCTTGTTTGGTCCCCAGATTCGTGGACCACTCCTCTCATTTACCGGTTTATCCTTCTGCGTTCATACCCATTGATCAGCATTCTGAGAGGCCCGTGCCGTAATTGCAGCATAGGTCAACCCTTGCAGGCTCTGATCTTCCACTACTCGATGCTTGGCCTTATCTTCGACAACAAATGATTCTATAACTGCTTGAAACACGCGAGAGATCGCTGCCCATCCCTCTCCATTACGCCCTTCAGGTACCATCACTACACCCTGTCGCCGTCGCTCCCCATATTGCGCTATTATGAGATATCTTCCACGATTGTTAGTACATTGTTGTGCCAAAAACGCTCGGGGGGTCTCATTAAATTTCCCTACAAAATCCTCCGACACACTAGCCATCCTTAACTTATCCATCATATTAACCATCCACATAGCTCCAAATCTTCCCATGAGAATAGCATTGGAGATCTTAGCTCCCCATTCTGATATCTTAACCATGCCTGAATCAGTGACAGACACAACACATTGTTTTGCCTCAATTCTGAAACTGGAGCTGAAGACCAACATGCCATTAGGAACTCTCCGTCTCCCTAGATTTCGTGCAACCGAAGCATCATACGAAGAAACGGGATGGTTATTTGTCTCCGACGAATTCTGCACGATCGGAGCTCTCACCGGCGGCGGTGCGTGGGCGCCACGTGCCGGCAAGCGCGTCCCCGTGGTCGGAATGCCTTGACCAAGTCCCCTGTCAGGCGCGTCGGTCGGAATTCTGGCCGGATCTTGAGCCATCTGGGCTCAAATCCCCGACCGATTTCTGCCTATGACCACTCGCCAACCGCCCAAGTCGCCGTCGCCGTCGCCTTCTTCAGAGGTGGCTGGGTCGTCGGCCAAAACAACAGATCGGGCGACGGTGCTGGGGTTTACACCCAGGGCCGTCGCCTGCAATTGTGGCTCATTTTGTGGCGTGAGGCCGATTTTGTTGGGTCCACTGGGCGCCTGCGATGTTGCCGGTATGGTGAATTTGGATATTAGGGAGGGATGCTCCATCCCACAGGAGCGGATTCTTCAACTAAGTTGATTATGTTTATTCTTAAATATACAATTTTCATGTTTTAATTTAAATCTATGAATGTTCCAGTTGTTTTTTCATAAAAAAAATAATTTATTTTATCGTTCGTCCTTTAAAAAAATAAAAAAAAATAAAAAAAAAAGTAAATCTTTTGTAACACCCCAGGGTTTACAAAAATTTAGGGTGTTACACTCAAACAATTAATTTTTCCAGAATTCAATTGGGCTAAGTAATTCTTATCTTTATGATAAGACTAACAAAATTATTTTATCGTTCCGCCTTTAATTTAATACCCCCACGAAAAAAAAAAAAGTTAAATCTTTTGTAACGCTCCGAGTTTATGAAAATTTGGGGTGTTACATTCAAACAATTAATTTTTCCAGAATTCAATTGAGCTAAGTAATTCTTATCTTTATGATAAGACTAACGAAATTATAAAAACCTGCAACGAAAGGTTTGGTAAAAGGAAAAATATCAGATTACAGTAGACTAACTTATGTTGTCTTATATTAACAATTCAACTGACAACTGCCATCAGGTATCTGAATAAATATACACCACTTACACATGAACAGAGGGAGATTATCTTGTAGTTCAAGGAGGTATGGTGAACATAGATTAGTTTGCAAAGGGGCGAAGGGGCTAAGTGCATTTTATCATGCTTTAAGAATAAGAGATTAAGCTATGGTACTACTCTTTGGTTAACAATGATTCAGCACACTTATTGTGCCTGTTTTCGAAATTTTTTATACCAAGGGCTGCTTTAATAATTCTGGAGTTTTTATAGCATTGGTCATTGGCCCTTGAAATTAGGTTAGTTGGTGTTACTTGGGTTTAGTTTGGAATAGAAGTAAAATGGATTAAGTGATATAAGTCTTATAATTATTAAGTGCTTTCTTTTTGGAGCTGTATCACTTCATTGGCTTGAGAATCTTTCGGGTCTATACATTATACTTGTGTAATCTGTTTGTTGAAAGATAAACAATAAAACTGAAGAGAAGTTCCACCAAGGATTTGAACTTTAAAACTTTCTTGCATCATAAATCTTTGTGAAAAGAGTAATCGAGATCACGTGTCAACAAGATCTAACAAATTCAACATGAACTATCTACATCCAACAGCAAAGTTAAGAGTGAAAATGCTAGTAAATGCGGCGATACCTAATCCTTTGATCTCCAATGCTAGAACCGCCAACCATAGAAAGCCATTCTGCACAATGAATTGTAGCTTCAATATCCTGTCAAAGTAATGATAAAATATATAATGAAACTGATGAATTGAAAACCAAATGAGAAAATCAAATGCAGTGTCAAACAAGAGCAAAACTCAATAATTATGGATAAGCCTCACAAAAGAGGGTTTCTGCAAAAGAAGGTTAGATATAGGGCAATCCTAGTACAAATAGTATAGCAATTATTCTTGTAGTAACATTTATTTTTTAGTTTAGATTAGAATTTTTTAACTCTTTTAAGTTTTCAATTATTTTATTTTTCTATGTTGTTAATTACTTATTTTCCTTATGGTATTAGCATTAGGAGATTTTCCTGCCTATATAAGCAAATAAAGACGTTGAACACTTTTTAATCATCAATTCAATATAATCTAATTATTCTCTAACAAGAATGTTCTAATTTAAAAAAATTTTGTTCCAATTTTGCTTTCGTACCAAAATTGGTATTAGAGTAAGGAATTTTACTTGACTTTTGACATCGACAATACTAGTAAAGTCTGAGCTGCCAACTGCAAATGGAGGTTCAAAAACATCAAGCATCGACGTACCAGGCACGAAAAAACTCTCCAAGATGTTCAGGAGACCTTAGCTTTGCTCAGTACTGAACTTAGGCCTGAGCCCAAAAGAAAATAGTCAGCTCCAACCGATGACCACCCTAACTAAGGCGATTTAGATTTTGATGATCTACTGTCGGATAGTGAGCAACAATGGTTTGAGTGACTTGAGTTTACTATACAAGACTCGAAGCTCGAGCTGATAATAAACAAATTGAAGCTCAGAAGTGTCCAGTAGAAGGAAAGGAAATTGAACTTTCCAACTAGGATAGAGTCGAATGTGAGACTTTTCAATTAGAAAATAAAAATCGACATTCTCTGTGATCCCAATGCCAATGAATTGCATATACATGAGGAAAATAGTAATAATACAAATCAGAATCCTCGTGTCAGTTCTTTTAAATTGACGAAGGCATTATTGGACATTATAGCAGAAGATGGGAAGCATGAAGAATTGAAAATGGAAGTAGTAGTCTCTATCGAGAGTGGACACAAGGATGAGAAACTGAACCATGCATCATTTCAGAAGGAATATAACATATAGTGTTCATGGAAAATACAACAACTATGATGCTCTGACACGATATGCGTCGAATACGCCGAGCCGTGATTTTTCAAAAAGTACCAACACATTGATTAAATTCTTTAAAAATCTTCATTTATATAGTATAGATTTAGTTTTATAATTGTTAATAATTTTTTTTGTTGAAATCTTTTAAATATGAGTACCTATTTGTTATTTACTAATAATTTTGAGTTAAAACTATATAATATTTTTAATAAAGAATAAAAAATATTTATGGCAAAGTGTCCAAAAAATGTCGGTATCGACACATGTCCAACATGGGCACGCTACCCTAATTGAAGTGTCCGTGCTTTATAGTAAAATAAGCTGGGTAATAGCAAAGTTGAGTTCAAACAATTCAACTAAGGAATATAACATCTATCGAGCACTTCAAGATATTGACAAATGTGTTCTTACATGGAGATTTGACGGAGAAAATATATGAGCCCTCCTCCTGATATGTTCTCTCATTCTTCTACTGAAGTGTGTTGGTTGAAGCGGTCTTTATACTGATTGACTCAAGCCCCGCGTGAATGGTTTGAGAAGTATGGAAGTCAATGTAAAGCTCAGTTCAGATGAAGGAAAACTTTTACCTAACCTATTACTATATCAACAGTTTGTAGGAAGTTTAAACTATTTAACATTACTCGTCCTGATTTTTTTTGCTGTATAGTAAGTCAGTCAAATTATGCAAGCTCCTCGTCATCGCTTTCAGCCATTGTGCGATGAATTCTTCGTTAACTCAAAGGTACATCTGGTCGAGGATTGTTCTTTCCTACTGGGAGTTCATTACAATTAATAGGTAATAGTGGCGTTGATTGGGCTGGTTGCTTAAAATCTCCTCGCTCAGTTTCAAGTTGGTGCATATTTCTTGGTGATGCCCTCATTTCTTAGAAAAGTAAGAAACATGATTGAGTCTCTAAGTCCTCTACTGAATTAGAATATCGTGCGATGTATTCAACGTGTTCAAAGATCATATGGCTTTGGGGGATGTTAGGTGAACTTGGTATCCCACAAATTGCTCCTACTCAACTTCAAGCTGATAACACCAGTGCTAATCAGATTGCTACAAATCCAGTATTTCATGAGCGAACAAAGTATATTGAAGTAGATTGTCATTCTATTTGTGAAGCTCTTGATCAACATGTAACTACACTTCCTTACATTTCCACCAAGCATCAGATTTTTATCAAAGCCTTATCTCGCCATCGCCATCAATTCATGATTGACAAATTGATGCTTCTTGATCGACCAGCATCAATTAGAGGGGGATGTCAAATCAGATACAATGATTATTGGCCAAATCTTTGTATTCCTAATTAGTTTACACAACATTAGTTGTTTACCATATTTAGGTAGACAAATTGATTTTAAACCTATAAATCATCCGTGTACTTAGTTATTCTCCTCATATTGTAATGAAAATCCCTCCATGAAGCGCAATCGAAACCATTTTGACATCAGTGGACACATTGGTTGAGATAAAACAATTAGCAGGGTAGAAGAACGTTTCTTTTGGCCTCAATTTAAGCAAACATTGGTCTATTTGTTCAACATTTCCCTATATGTCAACGAGCTAAAGGCCACACAGTACTATGGCCTTTACACTCCTTTGCCTATCCCAGAAAATATTTTGCAAGATTTGAATATAGATTTTGGTCTTAGACTCCTCGGATTCAGTGTGGATATGATTCGTTTTTGTAGTAGTTGATCAGTTCTCCAAGATAGTTCACTTTATTTCCAACAAAAAGACGTCTGAGACCTCTCATGTTGCAAAATTATTTTTAGGGAGGTTCATCATCACGCGTTCCTAGTTCTATAACTCCAAATAGGGATATCTAATTTATAAGTCAATTTTGGAGGACGTTTCAGAAGAAATTTGACAATATATTAAAATATAGCAACGCCAGTCATCTAAAAATTGATGGAAAAACTGAAGTGGCTAATCACACACTTGGGTAACATTATTCAATTTTTGGTGAGGATAGGCATAAGCAATAAGATGTAGCTTTACCACATATTTAATTTGCTTTTAATAGTATGCAAAATCGTTCAACCAAATGAACAACGTTTGAGATAGTTTACATGAATGCCCTATACATATTGTGGATTTGATTAGTTTACCTCCAACTCTTGACATTAGTTCTACCGCCAAATAGTTTGCCGAAACATTAAAAAAATAAAATAAAATAAATAAAAAAATCACCAGAGTTAAGGAAGAATTTAAAGGCTCTCAATTTTAAGTACAAGGCTACATTTGACCTACATCAAGACTGAAATGGTTCAATGAAAGTGATTTAGTTATAGTACATCTATGAAAGAACACATTCTCATCGGAACATAAACCAAAGAAAGAATATTGATCCATTTAACATAATGAAAAAAATTGAAGATAATGTCTACAAGATTGATCTTCCTGCATATATGAACATTTCATTCACAATTGATACTAGAAAAATATTTTAATAATATCCACCAATGAATGTTCTCTTTCGAAAACAAACTTGAGGCCAAGTTTTCTTCGAGTGAGAGAGAATGATGTAGGATAATCCTATTTAGAAGAGAATTTTATTTTGTAATAAGATTTTATCTCTTTTCTTCTTTTTTGTTTAGAATAAGAATTCTTTCTTACTTGTTAGTAAAAAGATTTCTTTCTTTGCATTTTTTTTTTTTATTCCTTTTAGGCTTTCAATTGCTTTAGTCATTAGGATTAAGAAATTACATTGCCTATATAAACAAAAGCTTTATATACTTTTTAATACACAAATCATTACAATCAAATTATTCTTTATAATTTTCGAGTTTTTCAACTTTATTCTTGTTTCAAAAATTTCAATTCTGCTTCTGCCCCAAGGTTTATAGCTAAATAAGATTTATGACCATCCATCTTGATTCTTAGATATGCATGGCTGTAGAGAAGATACTTTAGAAAAGTAGAACTAGTAAAAGAAACACTCCATACATCCACATTAAAAAATACGGCGACATTTTTTTTTTTCTTTTTTAAATGATATACGAAAAACAGCTTGGTAGGCAACTTAATATAACTAGACAACAAATAAATTTTTCAATCAACGATCAGCTTGAAGAGAAAAATATTTTTCTTCAAAGAAAAGTTTGAAATTACGTTACTCGTTCTTCTACTTCAGAAAAGTAGAGTGAATAAGAAGAAAGACTCTGTACATCAGCATTGAAAAATACAGCACAATTTTATTTTATTTATTTATTTACTTTTTTTTTTTTTTTTTGCCAGAAAGACATACTGAAAACAATTAGGTAGGCATCTCAATAACTAGCAACAAATAAATTTTTTAATCCAAGATTAGCTCGACCAGAAAGTTTTTTCCTTCAAAGAAAAATTAGATATTATGGTTGCTAAATTAATTAGAATGTTTATCAAAAACTTTTTGTTTATTACTATCTCACTCTATCTCCAGAAATTCAATTAGCACGTTTTATTTAGAGGAAGATAAAACTGCATTTACTTTTGCATATCAAAAGGAGCATAAGCGACAAGTATTAACTAAGTACAGTGCTAAGCTCTCTAGATCAAATCTCTATTCAAATCATATTCAGTATTTCTTTCCAAACACTCTGATTGTTCAGTTGCATTACCACAATATATTCCACAAAAAGTCGCCATTTTCACCTTTTAATTTAGTTATTTGCATACATTGCAAACTTCAATAACATCTTAATTTATTCTCACTTGTTTATGTCCTAGCCGAGCCACTTCTATCTCCTAACTCTTTTCGGAAATGATGGTAGTCAATAATGCAAAAAAAAAAAAGAGTCAAAAAACTCGAACCTTCCATCCGTCCTTCTGGCGCATAGAATGCTCTAACATAATAATCAAGAAATTGTGTATAAAGTCTTCTACATCTCTCGTGCTGGATGAATTCCTATTTTTACTTCCACTTTTCTGTACAAACATGCAAGTGAAATTTAATAAATTAGGAAAAGAGACATCAATCATCATATAAACAACACGCGTTACCATTACTACATGAAAGACTTTCTTCCTACCAAGCATATGACATCCTTTCACATTCAGATTGCAATAGCAAGAAAAGAATAAATAAATAATTGAAAACTAATGTTGATAGCATTACCTCATGATTAGATATTAGAATCTCCAAAATCCACTCAGGCCATTCGTCCATTTTAGTAAGACTGCTTCTATTTTCTGGATGACTGCAAGCCAAAATCAGAAGATCCTGAAATCAAACAGAAAGTATAAGAACTAAAAAAACCATAGGACTGTGGTAAGGAAAAACAAAGCAACAAATAATTTATGTTCATTTTGTGAAAAATAATAACTTGAGTAACATAATTGTTCTAAGTTATAATAATTAATACATTCACATTATTATATCACCATAAATGTAATTTGTTCATAACATTGATGGAACCGAAATAAAATTCAAATAAACCATAAATCAATGTTGGGATGAGAAAATGTTTAGCATGACACGTCCTTCTTTTTTTCTTTTTAAAGCAAAACATCAACACAACCTTAGTGAGTTTTAGCCACTACCAGGGAATGTTGGTGGGGGTTTAGCCTGACAAATCTTTCTTTGCTCTGTTTTGTGAAATATTAATGAGCCAAAAGTCAACTAAATGAGCAATTATGACTAGCATATCAACAGCCCTGTCACACTTCCAACATCAAAAGCAGACAGAAAGATCATTAACACACAAAAATGGGGAAAACCTAGAATATGCACTGTTTAAGCGTTCTCTGTAAAATCTTGGCATGGTGGTTTATCAAGCTGTACATTTCTATATGAAACCGTTGTCATTAACATTAATCAGCATGAAATTTGTCCTGTCCCCTAGCCAAACACAAATATCTATCAAGTCTTTTTACCAGAAAAGATAGAGAATAGAATCGGGAAACAGCCTATGACTTCTTGGTTCTGCAATCAGATATTCTTATCTTTATTTAATTTGCATAATACAATTAAGTACCTGTAATGCTCGACTTTGCAACGAGCTCGATGCGTATGGGAGGGAACGAAGAAGAACCAACAATAGTTGCAGATGCTCAAAGCGAGTACCTGAATCATACAAGTATAGTCCTTCATCTGTTGAAGATGAGTTTATCTGAAAATGAGAAGAATCTCAGATATCTAGCAACCCTGTATAAATAGAATTAACAGAACATTCTTTGAAATGTAGGTTATCATTCATATCCAGGCTCTATCAGATACTCAAATTCAGCAAAATATTTTACGTTGGATGGACTCTTAATTCTTATCATGTAGAATGTCATCCACTCACTAGATCATTAATGGCACTAACGTTCTATCATTTACAGATGAAAGGTCATTTGAACAACTCGCAACAAGTAAATACGATGAAAAAAAATCATTTTTAATCAGTTATTACTATGAAAAGTCCAGAAACAACTATATATTAAATTCAGTAACAAAGAGAAAAAAATTTCTCATTCTTTCAGGTCTCAATTTTAATCAATGATCAATGGCTGCAGCTACTCTGAGCGATCAACAACTCAAAATTCAAAAAATGATCTCATATTACAATTCTTCAATTTTGCTTTTAGTGTAAAATATACAAATGTTCCTCCCAAACTTCACTTTGAACAACATTTATACTTCCTCCATGGCTCCATCCACACGACCTGTAAAACCTTCTTGGCTCTAAATTCAAGAAAAGCAGTGTTATCTTTGAGAACTCATAACCAATAGTGTAGAAAATGAGTTTGACAAGTGGGCATCACTTTCTCCCAATATTAAATTACACGTGCTAAATGGTAATTTCAGAATTTAATGATTATGTGCTTCCACTTTTAGTGAGTGACTGCTTTGTGACACAAAACCCAAAAAGAAATACCAAAAAAAATGAAATATAGCATGGGACAGAGGGAAAGACAATAATTCCAGGTAATTAATTAAAAAACTATGGAAAAAAAGAGAGGTATATGATCTTGTCATTTATTATCGAGAGCAATAGAGATTCTTTGTTGTGCATCATAACTAACAAATGTATGCATAAGCGGTACATTAACCTAATGAGAAATAGAGGGGGGGCAAAAATTCAGACCCACTTAGACCACAGCATCACGATACTGATATTCAGAAAAGAAAAAAACAATGGCAAAAACTATCACAGTGACCTAAAGCATTGTCACCTCTCATAGTAATTATTTGTAACACAACATAGCAATACTTTTCAGTTTTCCCCCACGCATAACAGAGCAAAATGTTGTTATTAATATAACCATGCATCATATTCTTAAACACAATAGCAGGTTTCGGTAACCACAACAAGACCCTCCATCAGTATCCTATCATCTAAAGGTGCACCTATTCTTTTACCTTCGAGGTCAAAAGTCAGCTAGAATATATTAAGTAGATCATATCAAGTACAACATAAGAACATTGTGAATGAAGATTTAAAGAAATAAAGCAGATTATGTGCCATTAGTATGTTTTAGAACAGCAACAAAATAGCAGTAGCATAAAAAACTAATCCCCCCACCTTCCACCCTTTCCCCACCAAACAGGAAAACTGAACACAAGTCTAATCACGGTAGAAGATTCACAATATACATGCCCAAAAATTTGGTAACCAAAGAAATGTACACATAACTGCAACAATGAAGAACTAGGCAGGAGAAAATGCAACACATGACATACCGAGGCAGCCAATAAAGCAGTGTATACTTTGCTCGTCATAAGCCTGTTTGGAGCTGCTTCGAAAGCCTTTCGTAAACCAAAAAGGAGGAGGGAGATCTTATCATCAAACATGGTAGCTCCTCCCTCAATCACGCCAAGAATGTTGTTAGTTACATCTGGGGGAACAGGCTTATCAAATTTAAGATATCCAGATATTACTAAAGCACTCAAGAGGTTAATAACACCAACGATGATACCATCACTTTTGTCAATGTTATACACATTATTCCTTGCATTTTCAGCACTTATTGAAAAACTTATGCCACCCAAATTTTTAATAAAAGGATGTTCAGGGATAGATGACATCCTTCGAGAATTAGATATCGTTGAGCCATCAAAAGACTCGGGTTCATGAGCCTTTGCCTCTGAAGTTAAATCATTTTTAACCATAGGTCCTGTATCATCACAACCAATGTCTTCTGAAGTCCTGTCCCCAATATCTTCTTCGGTTTTCTGGGATGATAAAGTTTCATCACTCTTGGATGAAAAGTTTGGAACATCTATATCTCCAGCATTTGCTTCACGCTGCAAAAGAACAAGAAGTGTTTCTATGCCACCAGATGATATAAATGCCTCGGCAAAGGTTTGAGCCCTGAACGTATTTGGTTGAACCACCAACCTATATATCAGGTGCAGCACCCTGACAACCTGGAAGAAGTTGTAGAATAAGTTCAAGGAGAGAAGTCAGACATACTTAAGATTTGGATTGACAAAAATCAAAACATTGTCATCAAGTACTTGCAGACAATGACGATACATTATTGTCACTAAAGGCTACAAAAATTGAAGTACGTAGAAGTTCAAGACTACATCAGCATTCATTGAGTTAGATTGTTGCATTATTATTTTTTTTTTTTCGGGGTACTAATTGCATACTTTCTGAAAATATAAACTAGGAGTGCAAACCTACATAACCTAGTCATATACCATATGGTTTAAGCAAGCACTCTCAGGCACTACACTTAACATGCTACTTTTCAAAGGTGCCCAACAATTTGACCACGAGCGTGTTATAAACATTGTTAACCCGGAAAAAATAATAATAATAAAAAAAATAAAAAATCATCTGCAGTAGTTTGTTAAGTTGGAAGTACCTCCATATCCAGATACAGTGGCACTACAAACTGATAAAGAAATATTTATCACAAAAACTTGCAGAAAGAATGACAACACGAAACACCATAAGCAATCAACCTTCACTCTTGAATTTCTCGGAGACGCTTATTGCTGAGTTTTGAAAGGTAGTTGATTTTTGGAGAAAAAGCTATATAGAAACAAGTTGGATTCAACTCAATAAAAATGGTCATTTAGAGTGAACATCGAGGTGGTTGACTTCATTTAAACTTGTTATAAGCAAGGGTTAACAAAAACTAAAGGACCACTGAAAATATGAGATTTAATGAGGTGTCATATTAAATTCTTTGACAACTGTGGGCATGACATAACAAAACAAATTAGCCAAATGAACATAATGGCAATTGGCTTACATTCATGTTCATTCCACAATTAATATACCAAGCACAAACTTCAAATCATCACTCATTCAACAAATGGAGTGAGCAAGCATACTATCCTGTCCATTAATGTTATAGGCAAACAAGACATTTGTATAAATTTCAGGAATATACTGAAATATATATACATTCCTGTTCATTCCACAATTAATGTACAAAGCACGAACTTCAAATCTTTGCTCATTCAACAAATGGACTGAGCAGGCATACTATCCTGTCCATTAATGTTATAGGTAAACAAGACAATTGTATAAATTTCAGGAATATAATAAGTATATATATTACCTCTAATAAGTCACAAATTTTGCTAGTCTTTCCCTTTATTTAACTAAATCTTTAAGTAATTGCTTATATCTTGGGGTTAACATATTCAAATGAGTATTGATGGCAGAGAAAATGAATATTGATCGTTCACAACAATTTTCAAACAAATAGCCTAAAGAAACTCCTCCTAACATAATCAATGTGATTCTAGCAGAACATGTTAGAAGAAGGAGAACATTAACATGACCATATGTTCATTGGACCTTTCCATAGTGCATTTATTATCAACAAACGGATGTTCTCTCTCTCTCTCCCCCCCCCCCCCCTTTCAAACAAGTCACAGGCAGAAATAATTTTTTGTGCCACAAAAGTAATTAATTGCCACTATCTAAAAGCCCATCAATTAAGTAATATCAATTTAATACAACCGAAAATTAGGGAAGATCATGGCATGTTTTTCTAAAGCAAGGAGTAAAGAAGTCTTAAAAATTCTTGCATCTCTAATGACATATCACAAAAAGAGATGCTAAGCTATATATTGTATTTTTCCTCCAATTTGCTCAAGTACATGTTCAATAATTATGTTATAAAGCATGAAAGGCTGACATGCCTCACCAGAATCTAAACCAACTTGAAATATTTACTCTAAGAAGTGCCTTAAGCCAGAAGGTTAAACCATTCAAGGAAAAATCTGACACTACAACCCAAAAACTGTGCTCTGTGACTTGTAAAATTCAGCAGCTCAGCTTATGTTCTCCTTAGATTAAGTAATTCTCAATCAATTAACAAATTATTCACTTAGTCAATGGTGATTATGATCAATTATGCAATTTTGCATCAATAAACAAAATTATTAAGGTGTCGAACATGGACCAACGAAAATTCTATTGATAGTTGAAGCTGAGAACTTGATATGAGTGTCAATAAGATTGACAAAGATCATGGAAATTGACGAAATCATGGAGATTGATGAAGATTGACAAAAATCACTAAGATTATGTAATAACATAATTATGTATATAATTCTATTTACCATGGCCCTGTTTGAGCCCCATTTTTACCTCATTAAAATGAAAAATATGACCGTTATCTATCACATCAAGCCACCATTTTTGAATTTCTATCTCTTGTGTGAAGCCCATAACGGCTCTATTTTTCATTCTTATTCTACAAATAATGTGGCTCAAACGGGCTCCATATTTAGGTTGATAACATCTACCATATATAGAATGATATCATAGTTGTATAAGTTAATACTTTTCCTATAGAATGCAAAGAATTCCTTAAGGAAAGATCATTATGTTAAACGTTTATCATTGCATCAGAGCTTACCTCAAATCCTCGATTTTTTTTGGCATAACTCAACCTCTCAGGTATGGGTTTTTTGTGATGATCAACGGTTGACAGAATTTTTATCAACGTGTGACTCTTGTAGGGGTTTCTTGTGGTGGTCGATGGTAGACAAAATTTTTGTTAACGTGTGACTCTTGTGGTTGGTGATCGATGATTGATAGAATTTTTGTCAACAACTGACTCTTCGATGCATTGAGTGCTGTGCAATTCCAGTCATCCCAAACCTATTTTGATCTCGATAGTTCCTATATCTATTTTCCCCTTCCCTCCTCTCGTTGTTAACATTTTTTTTTCCCGAAACGCTCCTAGTAGATGAATTTTTTTCTCCTCATTATGAAAGAGTTATTTTTCGGCTGCCCATTGGAATTAGGTTTTTGAGTTATTTAGTACATCAGTTTCTTGTCAACAAATTGATGCTTCTTGATCATCCAACATCAATTTGAAGGGATGTCAACGATAGAGATCATGGATATTGACGAAGATCACAAAGATTGAAAAAATCAATAAGATTGATACAATAGTTGTATAAAGTAATATTCTTCCTACATAATGCAAGGGATCCCTTATGGGAAGAACACTCGGTCAAAAGTTTGTCAATGAGAACTCAAGAGGTAACTATAACGAACACCATCGAATTGATTCATTGAAGGCACAAAACAAGTTTTAATATAAGAAAAAGGCTATTATACCTGATTTGGTTGAGGGCAGTCAACAATGAACCCAAGCAAACACCGAACATCCTCCACAGCCACGGATGGAGCAGCATCCATAACTAAAAGTTCAATAACCACTAATAGTTCATCAATCAAAGCATTGACCTCACCAACACGGTGGGCATCCTCATTAATGGAAAACGTATTCACAGAGTCACTTTCCCGAATGGACCAGTAGCATCTCCTGCAACCATCTAAAAGCATCTGAATAGCATTAGCATCTCGCATCACAGATGACTCGGTGAATACCATATCTGCAAGTGATGACAGAAGCTTTTTTTGTAGTCCATAGCTACATAAACTCCAAATTTTGAGATCAAGTAACAATGTACTAAAAAGCTGCACTTTGAGTGAATGGTTAAACTTCTGAGACTGGCATATACAGACAACTGCAGCAACAAGTTCCTCATATCCAACTCCATAGTCATTTGAAACGTTAAGCAACGACATAGTTTGCAGGAGATATTTTAAGATTGTTGATAAAACTTCAGGGCCTCTTCTGCGACACAACTCTTCACTGTTCCCAGGGTGCTGGATGGCCAAAGAGATAATTCTTAATATGGGAGCAGCAAGAGTAGTAGTGGACGATGACAAAGAGAGGTCATTTTGGAGTGGTACCAGGCTAGTCTCATGCATGTTGCTCACCACTAGTGGAAGTAAGGACATTGGACCTCCATGAGCAAGGGCCCACAGAGCTTCCGTTGCCCGTACTCTCGTAGCGACATACACTTGACCAAGAACCTCCGCAGGTCTTCGGAGCATGCCTGAGTACAAAGGAGCACAGTTGATATTAGAGAAGTGTTTCAAGCTAAGGCAATGCAAAGAGGAGAAGCAAGAACTCTGTTCTAGAGATACCCTAATAGATTTCGAGAGAAGGTGCAGTGTATTATGTTTCCACACACTAATAGATAAGTCAAGGCCCCAAATATAATCAATAATTCCAGAAGCAGTCAGCTTGACCACAAAAATAGCAACTCAACTCAACTCAACTCAAACACACATTATCTCAACATAGTTCAGTTGATATTTTATTACAGAGAACAATAACAAAACCTCATATTTAATGGCTGCCTGACTACAAAGGAAAACAGAGGAGAATGTAGAAGGAAAGAAATATTTTGGAAAAGACATCAATCCCCCCCCCCCCACCCCAAAGAGAGGAAAATGTATATTCTTGACAATCATTATCCTACTACAAATGGTCTCAAGAATCCGAAAGGTCAAAAGAATCTAATAACCCTAGAAAAGAAACAAGCTCCACGATATGATTATAGACCAAGAGGACACATGATGTGGTAGAATCTTGCTGGAATAAAATAAAAAACAACAACTAGATCCATCAGATTGTGTTAAGTCTGATTCAACTTTCCTAAAATGTAGAGCTCTTTATACCTGCAGTACCAGAAGGCGAAGCATCTGGACAGTACCGGCCACTTAGTAAGTTAGGATGATATAGTAGATGAAGACATCCAGCAATCTCTGCATCCAGAAATGAACTGTCCTGTGCCATACTTTGGACATGGTTATTTGTAGCTAGCGATGGTGACACAGCCCCACTGCCAAAAGAAGGCAGCATATCCCCTCCTCTGGAAGCCAACCGTGCCATTCTATCTGTCCCAATAGGTTCCTTAAAAATATATACAGGCCCCATCTCAGCAAACAAAGGGCATTGACGACGACGACGTTGTAAACCAGCTATAGTCGGCGGAGGGTTAGTCCCAATGCAGCAAAATGCAAGTGGCTTTGAAATTCGAGGGAAATCAAAAGGACGACTTTCATACAGGGAACCATCAACGTACAATCTTAGCTCACTCTCTGACTTTCCAAGAAGCGCCTGCTTGCAAGTATGTTCAAGTCCAATAAAGTACCAACACTGCGGCTTGAACGCATGAGTAAAATGCAAAGAAGATTTCCTCCCCTTCCCACTTCCACATTCAACAACCAAAAATTGTGCATGGAAATAGGCCTCCATCCCTTGATTATCAGCAGATAAGAAACTGAACAGCCGAGGCATGTGTGCTGTGCCTTCACCAGCTAGAGCGCTAGCAGCAGCAGCAGCTGACATAGGAGATGATTTCCCTGACGTAGCAGCAGCTGCAGCTGCAATTGCAGCAGCCGTAGTTGCAGTGCTTAAATTATCTGCAAATGACTCAATGTAAATCCAAGTTGCAAATGCAAATCCATTAGTAAAAGGCCATCGGCTGTCCCCTGGACCAAGCAGACCAGAGCTTTCACCATCGAACTCAAAGGTACATGCAGGACCTCTGACCTCTTTTCCAGCCATAGCTTTCTCAAGAGAAAGAACTAAACGAGATGCCCATGGGGTGGTAAGTAGTTTTGTAATGACATGAAGCCACTGATGCAGGTCGCTTGGACTAACAGAATGACCAGCTAAGTACTGAATGCAGGAGCAAAGAGGAGTTCCATCCCAATTTGATTTATCCGGTGAACCAATATAGTGAACAAAGATTCTCTCAGCTGAGTGAAGCAGCACCCCCAATAAACCAGCCACACAGCACATATGTCTGTTCCTAGTGCAAGCACGCAATATAGCAAGCAATCCTCTTACCATCCGAGTCCTAGGAGACATGAAATCCTCAAAATCCCCAACAGCAGGAAGCCAAGGAATGAGCTCACCTGACACAATGGCAGCCCTAGAGTTCAGCATAACACTAGGAGGATTGCCATCCTCATCCTCTTCAAAAGACTCAACACCTCCCATTGTGGCAAGAAGGGAATCAACTACCAAGTAAGCAATCTTAACAGCCTCCTCTCCATTCCCAAAAATCTCAACACCACTCACAATATTCTTCAGCCTTTCCAAGCTTTCTGTTTTTCCCATTATAGCAGAATCTACTAAATGCAATAGTTCCGGAGACACATTAAGCGTAACCTGTTTAGGCTTGGTCTTTTGAGGAGACTCAGCAGGAGAGTATCCACTATCTACATGGAAATGCAGAGCAGAATCAAGACTAGCAGAAGAGGATGGTACTGTAATGTTATTAGTCGAATCTCCCTGGGGCCCTGGGCTTGAAAAATGGTGATTATGATGCACCTCTGCATCATGGGGAGAGTTAAATCCAGAGGTCGAAGCGTTTCCAAAGGAAAACTCGAATGTTTCCTCACTTCCACCAGATGAATGTCTCAAATTATCTGGACTAAAAGACCCATGCACATCCTCAGCAATTTTATTATTTTCTTTCAGCGGAACATGCTCAAAAAGATCATCGTCTACAAGAGGAGGAGATGAATCAACTCCTTCCAAAACTACATTGATACCCTCATTATCTGCAATATTACTATGTATCTCAACTTTTTCTGTAATGGATGTTCCTACACTATGGTCTGCACCATTTCCTTCACCACGAGTTTCAGAATTCCCACCAGAAAATCCTCTACGGTCCCTTGTTTCTTCTTTTTCTTCCATTTTATAATTACAACCACTTACTTGACCTTATAGAGTCCTCAACTCATTTACAATGTAATTTTACCTGAAAAGAACATAAAAGTGCTCAATCACTAAAAAAATAAGGACAAAAAGAAAAGCAACACAGTTAACACTAAAAGAGAAAAGGACATGCCAAAATCACAAATAAATGTAGAAACTTTACTCAAAAGAGAAGATAAATTAAACCACCAACAAGAAACATCAGTAAGATCCTGCAATGAAGTGAAATCAAAAATTTTAGAAGTTCAACATTTTGTTAAAACCCAGACAAAAAAACTAATTGATTTTTCCACTCATACGAATCTTTTTCCCCGTAGCTCAGCACAACATCAAGCAAATTCATAAATTGGGATTTTCATAAAGATGGTGATCAATGCAAGCTCAGAATTCAAACAATTCAAATTATTGAAACCACAACAAGCAAACATTGATTTACCGAATAAATAAGAATTTCCCTTTTCGCAAAGATAAGGTGAGAAGCAAAAAATAGATGAAACTTGGTACAGAATAATCACAAAATTAACAAAACTTGTAGAAACAATAAAAGTCAAGACTGAAGTTACGCATACTTGGCAACAGATCTAGCTTTACTTAAACCATGCATTGCTAATTGCCAAACTTATGCTATAGCGTCGATCATATATTTCCCAATACAGAATCAAAAGATCCCAAATTTATAAAACCAATCTATCTATGAGGATATCAATTAAGAACAAAAATTAACATGGAAAAGCATAATGTTATTGAGTGATTCTTACCTTAAAAAATGGGGAAAACAACACTGATTTCAAGTAATAATTTACAGTTGGATTATTAATTACGAAAACATTATGTTTTAAATCAATAATAGAAATGGAAAATTGAATCAGACGGGGATCGAAATAGGAGGCGAGAGAAAAGGCCTAGCAAGCCAGCTATAATTAACATTACAGTGTTAATTTCTTGGCCCAACGGGCTTCTTGATGTCCCGTAAGGGAAACACTTATTTAGCCCCTGTTTGGCCCCCATTACGGGGAAAATTTAATGTATGGAATAGTATTTTTTGAAAAATGAGTGATTGAAAAAGAAAGAAAATTTTTTGATTTACGTGTAATATTATTTTATGGAAGATTGTGTAATTGAAAATAGGAGAGAGAAAAATAGAATGTAATGTAATGTAATGTAATTAAAATCAAACAAGGGCCTAATAATTAATAAAAGTGAAAATTACGTTGTTCGAGATCTTTGAAGGTTGCATTGCAAAACGTGGGGAAGTTGTTTTTTCTTTTTTCTTTTTTATGTATAAGTCAGGCTTTTATTTAATTATTAAATGTGAAATATCTTTATTATCATTTAATAATTAGTCGACAATGTTGAGTTTTCTTAATTATCATAATTCAAATTACAATTTTCTTAACTACCATATTAATCAACTCCTATCTCCGTCTATCTCTCTCTTCCCCACAATTCCTCATAACATCTCCAAACCCTCTTTCGTTCGAACTCATCCACCACGACTCCAACAGATAGCACCGTTTAGTTACTCTCCATTCTCACCATTGTTGAATTCATTTTGTGCAGCGTATCGCTATATCATCAACATCTATTACATTGTCCATAAAAATCAAATTCAAATGGAAAAATCGAAGAACGTAGAAGGGGTTATTAATGTCAAAGACACTTCAAAAAGAAGAAGAAATAAGAGGTCTGATGAGAGTCCCAAGAAAAACCAATGAAAAAATACGCAGTGTCTGTGATTGAGCGGAAAAGACAGTTGAACAAGGTTATTTCATTTTTTTTTATCACTTTAGCGAAATGTAAGTATGCGAAATTGTTTGGTATGAAGTGTTTTTTACGTACTAGACATTTGTGAACTTTAATCGGTTTAAGTCAATTCGGTATTGGGCATGGCCTAAGGTTTTGGGTGTGAAAACCATGTGTATGGAAATTCATATATGCTTATAATTTGATGTCTAATATGTTGCATGATGTCAAATGATCTAAATGTGACCATGGTAGACGATCTGTGACCTGAATCGAACATATATGTGACAAGGATGTTCTAACAATGAAGAACTCTTATTTGTGACCTTATTCATTTGATTAAAAACTAATATACACATATCCGCAACCTGAGTGCACATGAAGAAATTTATTTAATGTTAAAATTGCAACACACTACTGTGATATGATACAAATCAAATTGTTGGTTTTTTACAAATCTTTTAGTTGATTTTAATTTGTTAGTGACAATGCGGTTCATGTGACCTTAGTAATTCAAAATTGTTTGGTAGGAAGTGTAGATTATGTATAGGACATTTGTGAACTTTCGTCGGTTCAAGTCAATTTGGTATTGGGCATGTCCTATGATTTTGGGTGTGAAGACTATGAGTATGAAAATTCATTTGTGCTTAAAATTTGATGTCTTATATGGTAGATGATCTATGACCTAAGCTGAATGTATATGTGACTTGGATGTTCTAACAATGAAGAGCTTTTATCTAACAATGAAGAGCTTTTATCTGTGACGTTATTCATTAAATTGACCTAAGTGTACATGTGTATGTATATGTGACCCGTTTGATAGAGTATGTGATCTTAGTTTAATCTCTTTTGTAACATATTATCTGCGTGCGATTTCACTACAAGTGTTTAACATTGTTTCAATCTAAATAGAGGCTTGGCAATTCATAATACCAGAAGACAGGTGGTTTCTTGGGAAAATTACAACATCGGTCTGTAGAGATGTCTTGAATACCATTCAGAAAAGCTTAAACCGACGACGGAAATGTATATTGACGGGAACCTATTTTGCCCATTTTTCTGATTTGTGACGAGATTGTGATACAACCACAACTAATTCACTTCTTTCTTCTGAGGCAGGTTTATCAGTCGAACAACAAAGAAATGTGGTTTTATGTGGCTGGACGGTATGTGAGGTTCTCCATCTCTGAGTTCTGTTTAGTCACAGGCCTGAGATGTCATGGAGAGTGTGACACACAGATATATGACAGTAGACCATCGAAAATTGAAGACAAAATACATTTCTCAAGTGGAGACTACTTAGCTGGTCATTTCTCAAGGATATATTTGACCACGAAGGGCCAGGAATTGAAAAAACTTGTAGAATCGTGATTGACTACTTAATTCTTCACATACAAACATTGATTTCTCACAAGAAGAGCGGATATTGATTTTGGTATTGCAACCTAGAAGCTATTCATTGATTTAATATCATAATTTCAAATCTTGAGGTAAAAAGCTAGATTATCTAACCAAAGTATTTTGCATGTTTTCGTTTGTTAAGTTAGGTTATGACTTTGTTTGAAGACAAACAAATGCTTAAGTTTGGGAGTGTATTTTATACACTTATTTGGATTTAAAAATAAGACTTTTATAGTTTTTTAAGCAATTATAGCATAATTTATTAATTTTTTATTAGGTAAAACTCGATTAATGGAAGTGGAATTGAAAGAAATAAGCGAAAAATAGCGAAGTACAAAGTTTGAGGACCAAATTGTAAATATACAAAGGTTAACCTGTGTAACGCCCCCGAAGATTTTGTATAAAATAAACTTATTCACTATATTTTTATATTTGTGAACTAAAGCGATATATGATTAAATCCAATTTTAATTGGGTTAAATTTTCATTTTTCAATAGAATTAGAATTAGTATACAAATGTTGGGCTCATTATGTAGCTCGTATTAAATAATACTCATTGGACTCGAGAAATAAGTATTTCGTATAAGTTATGTCCATGTTACTGATGTTGAAATAGATTACCTAAATGTGCATTATGTTAATATTGATTTTAGACCTTTTCAAGTCAGCCACACATGTGCTAATTTAAATGAAGAAATATTTTCTTTGTTTGATGTTTGTTGAGAGGTAAATTAGACTTTAAAGGCACATTCTTGTCATAGCACACTGTACACCATGCTTTATGCCACCAAAAGGGTCATTTTCTTTTAGAATAACTAAGTTGGCCTTTTGAAATCATCTAGTTGGCAGAAACGTGTAGAAATCGTGGAAAAAGGTCGGTTCTCTTTAAAATGCCTCAATTTGGGAATTGATAAGACTTGTGAATTAATTTTATTTTAATATTCACTGCTTTGATCTTGATGGGATGCTGGCCACGTGCAAGAGGAAAAGGTCCATAAAGGTAAGGAAAATTTGAAGTTGATTGCTGTTTCTAAATATGGTTGGCAGCACGTTGGAAATTAGATTGATTTTTGATAGGTATGAGTAAAGGACAGTGCTGTGCACACAGCATCGTGTACAGCCCTCTCACAGTTCGGGGGGCCCACATGCAATAAAAATTTTGCGGGCCCCCCACTTGTGAGGAAGCTGTAGCCCGAGCTATACAGCTTGGGCTGTACCAATAGCATTTTCGATAAGTAAATCACCCCTTGATTAGGATAAACATAAATGGTAAACGTATGGAACATGGCACCTTGTTTCAATTATGTTGAACCTAAATTTTGCTACTAGGTCCGGACCCTATAAAGACACCCATTGCATCCAAAGTTCTTCACCCAAAAATATATACGCTTACATATGGCAGAAATACGAGAGATTTTTCTATTTGATCTATCACCGTTCCTTTTTATGGAAAGGTCTATATTGTCCTTAATGAAATGATTCTTTCTATATTGCAACATATATCTTAATCTTTTAATTATTTTATCTTCTATTTACCCTATTTTGGATATTTGAATATAAAATCATTCTATGATCTAATAAATAAGAATAATCTGCAACATATATAACATATTTTCTTAATAAAATACCATATTCTTCAAATGGTAAATTTATATTTTTAATTGAAATATAATATTCTTTATTTCTTTTAACATTCTTTCTAATAAATTATCTAATTCTTCAATTGTATATCCTGGCATTTATCAAAATAATCATCATGCAATTGTCCTTGCGACTCTTTTAAGATCTTAAAAAGATTCATTCTAATTTTAGTAAAAGTTTAATAGTTTTACCTTAGATTTGATCTAGATCTGTATTCTTAGAATCGAGTGACCTTTGAACTCTAAATTTGTAAACTGTTTCCTTCAACGGATTCCTGCCTTTACGGAATTGTTACTATTTCAACTACTTGCTCCTACTGTATCAACTTCTAAAGAATAAAATTTTAGACTTCTGTTAAAGAAAACTCTCTTTTTACTAAAATAAGAAGGAAACTTTCTATTAGATCTTTCAAGAATCTATGGGAAAAAGATTTAGAAACTCATATTGATATCAAAATATTGGAATTTTATTTCTATCAGGATTGATACAAGACTTCTATTTGGCACAAAGTGATTTTCAGAAAAACTGATTTTTTAAATTGAGAATGGGCTATTCCTTACAACTCGAGAATTCAAGAAAGGATGAGATGATATTCTTTTATGGTAATGTCTCTACTTATACAAGTTTATGAGATTCTATTACATCATTGATTGCATCAGTAAAGGCACTCTTACCTCTTTATTTTCTTCCTTAGGCCTACATCTTCACATGCTGGTTCAACTTTTCTATCCAAAGAGCATCTTTTTCTATTATTGCTCATTATCTTCAATGTCTTCACATGTAGTATTATTGTCCTTCATACACCTTTGTCAAAAGGTGTTTTGTCTTCTTCTTTCATTTCTTCACATGCAGTTGGGGCACTCCCTTAACTGGCAGGATTCTTTTTTAGTGGTAGGACGTCTTAGAAATTGATGTATATCAAATCTTGTAATATAGTCTTTTAAAATTTTTGATTTTGCATATCCTCCATTGGATACCAGCATCCAATTTTCATATTGGCATAAGCACGAGAATTTTTTATCAAACAAATTTTTGATAATGTTGTAAATGACTTTAATTCCAAGTGTTCTTCTATGTCCGATCCATGATTTTGTCACCGTTGGGATTTTTCTATTGTTCTTTGTAACATCAATTTGGAAATTGGCTGCAACATATCCAATTGAGATTATGTGTTTAGTTGGATAGTAAACAACTCTATCATATTCTGGGCTGATTGAATAGAATTTTAAAAATATCTTCCTTTTTATGGCAAATCTGAATACTTCTTTAATAAATATGTCATCAAATTTTGAAATTTCAATAAAATCTTTTCCTGGATAAATCAAATCCATGAATCCATAATCTGTCATAATTTTTATAAATGAAGGGTCACCTCCTTCCATGGCTGTTATTCTGATGTAAACATTATTTCCTGGAGAAATGAAACATGAATCACTTATTTTTATTTCATAAGTGATTTTGACTATTTCGACATATTTTCCTTCGTTTGGATCTAAAGGGATTTTATCTTCTTCGTCTGTGATGCTGATTGTTTTGATATCTCTTTTATCTCCATGTATCATAACTTTCTTGGTTGATGATACAGAAATGGAATCTCCTTTATTATCAGCTGGTATGTTGTCACGTCTGGATCCACTGTTACTTCCAGCTATCCCTATTTGGTATTGATATGAAAAATTCATTTCTAGCTCTTTGGTATATCTGTCTCAAATAGTATATCTTTTAGTTGTGCTGCAATAGCATCCACTTGATTTTTGAGTTCTATGGTATATTTTTTATGCTATGTAGATTCAACAGTATTTTTATATTTGAGTTGAACATCTCCGAGATTTGGATTGCTCCAGAGTTTATATCTTCAGATTCTTCCTTAAGAAAATTCGTCCTTTTTTGTATGTGTAGGATAGATTGGTATAATTCCATGACCTTGTCTTTATCCATTAGCAAATTCTATGTTTCTACTGAGAAAATTTGCAAGAAAAATTATTAACTCCTTTAATATGGACTATATCAAAATTATAAAATGCTAAATAAGCTTACCATCTATGGAGCCTTTTGTACTGATGTTCTGATGGTAATTTATTTCTGATTAATCCTGAAACTTGAGAATTATCAGTTTCAACAATAAATTTCTTAAATAATGAAAACAATGGGAACTTTTTTGTTCCTGTAATAATTGCTAGTAATTATTTTTTATGAGTAGTATAATTTATTTCTTGTTGGTTAAAGGTTCCATTTGAGTATCTACAAATTTCATTAAGATCTGTTTTTTATATTACTATCCAATATTTATTTGAGGTATTAGTATTAACAATCAAATTATCTTTTTCATCTGGTAATCTTAATTTTGGTAAATTTTTGCATTCTGCTTTCAATGATTTAACTATTTCTTTATGTTCTTCATTCTAGCCCTTAGTATTTATTTTTTTAAGTAAAACTTGAATTTTATGTCTTTTCTTGGAAAGATTTTCAATAAATCCTTCTGCATAGTTTAAACATCCTAAGAATTTTTGAATTTGTTCTTTGAATTCTAATTTATTTGGAAAACTTTCTATTTTTTTGGATATATGAGTCTGTAATTTTATCCCTTTTTTATTTATTGATAATCCAAGAAAGTCTATATCTTGTTTTTCTATTATAGATTTCTTTTTAAATAATACAATTCCTTCTTTTTTACATTCGCTGATAAATTGGATTAAATGATTTCTACGTTCTTCTTTACTATTAGAACATATTAATATATAATCAATAAAAACTATTAGAAATTCATTAAACTTTTTAAATATATTATCCATCTTTCTTTGATATATTTGTGGTGCATTTTTCAATCCAAATAACATAACTAGCCATTCATATTTTCTTTGAGGTGTGCTAAATTCAGTATATTGTATATTATTTTCTTCCATTTTTACTTGCCAAAATCCTGATTTACAATCAAATTTAAAATAATATTGTTTTCCTATTACAAGATTTATTAGCACTTTTTTATTTGTTAGAAAGTAAATATCAAATTTAGTATATTTGTTTAATTCTTTATAATTTATAACCATTCTAACTTTTCCTCTAACTTGTTCAGAATGTTTCATAACCATAAAAGTTGGGCTACTATGAGATTCATTACTAGGTCTAATAAGTTTTTATTCTAACAATTCTTTTATCTGATTTTTAAATTCTTGCGTATCTTCTATAGTATACATCATTGGCCTGACTCTTATTATAATATTTTCTGTTAATTCTATTTTGACTTTTGGTTGATGTGGTTTTCAAAATAATAATGGGTTTTCTCCATAAACATTTTCTAATTGTTCAATAATTTTTTTCTATATTCATTTCTATTCCCGTTTTTAGAACATTTTTATATAATATTTTTTTTATTTTTTATTTCATTATTAAGAATTGGTTTTTTCTGTTATTTATCACCATGCTGGGTTGACCGAACTCTATAAGGTTTAAATTCTCTAAAAAAATTTAATAAGTATCCACAAAGTGTTTGTAACATTATCATATAATTTTTTTGTTTATAATACTAAATTGTTGAATAAAGTCATTTCCTAATAATATATCACATTCTAATTTATCAAACTTATATACTTCACTTATTGTAACTTGTTTACTTCCAAGAATTATATTTACTTTATCAACACTATTAATTATTTGAGTACTTTCTCCTGTAACCCCAGTTATTTTTATGTTACTATTTTTATTCCATGATTTTATTAAAAAACTTTTAAATATTGTTATATTACTTCCTGTATCTATTAATGCACAAGTTGTTATATTTGTCTCTACAATAGTAATTTGTATATATACAGCTAATGGAAAATTTATCTGATTATTCATCTAATTCTTTTTATATAATGTAGTTTGTCCATTATGAACAATATATAATCATTCTCTTTTTATACTATAATCTTATAATCCAATTAAAAAACTCATTATTAAAAGTATATGGGGATTTATATTCATACTTTTATCTATGTAACATGGTACTAAAAGATCTATTCCTCCTATTTTTATTGGTACCTTAACTTCTAAATCTGTTATATGTACTTGTCCATCAAAATTTACATATGGCTCAGTTTTATGAGTTATTAGGCCTTTATTTCTAATCGAAACTATATGACATTCACTAGCTCCTAGATCTATTAATATATTTGGTCAATTTATATTTTCTCTTCCATTATAATATTCTCCTTCTATTTTCATGTTTCCAGCATTCCTATACAGTTTTACTTCTCTTATTTTGTTGATTTCTTCTAACTGATTTTTATTAGGTATTTTAAAACTTTTCGGTCTTTTAATTAATTTTCCATCCTTAAATATAATATTATTAGAACATTCTCCTTTATTTAGTTTTGTTACTTCAGATTTATTTTTTGTTATATTAAATTTATATTCCTCTGGAATTAAACTTATTTGTTTATTTGGTTCTATTATTTTATTAATATCTTTACATTCTTTATGAACTTCAATATATGGTTTATTGGAATAAATATTCTTATAATTAGAATTAGTAGATTTATATAAAGTTTTATATTATATAGTCATAATTTGATCACCTGGTTGCACGATATTATCCCTATGAAGTTTAAAATGAGTCCTAAACTTCATTAAAATTTCTATCTTTTAATGATACACAATATTTTGGATAACATGTAAACATAATTTTTTAATATGCTAAATTTCCTTCTATTGTTCCTAAATGACTATCTTTTATGTTTATTATTCTTCCATCATGTAAAGTTATAACTAAAGGTGAATCTATCCCTTCGCTAAATAGTGATTTAAACATTATTTGTATTCCTGCTAAATAAACATATTGGATTTTTTCACTTTGTTTTTTTACTAATCTTTGTTAATAGTTCATCAACTGTATTTTTTGTTAAAAAATTTAATTTATACTGTCCATAAGTTATTCTTACATCTATGGTTTTTTATTTTATTTTGTGATATTCATTTATTGCTATTCTTTCTCTTTTCTAAATTCTATCAAAGACTTCCTATTTTCCTATTTTTAAATCTAACGATAATTTTTGCAATTTTCTAAACTTATTATTATCAAAAGTTACTTTTAATCCATACCCTTCTATTTCTTCATATTCTTTTTATTACTTTCTATCTCTTCAATTTCTCTATTTTAATCTTGATCCATCTTCTGTTTCACTTATATATACTTCCTGATTATAATATTCTTTAATATATGATATTTCACTTAATTCATCTTTTATTTCTAAGTATTCTTTTTGTAATATTCTAACTTTCTTTTTATCATAATCAGGGTTTATATGACCTATTTCTCTACAATTCTAACATTTACATTGGCTTTTATTTTTCTTTTTATTATTCTGTTGGTTATATGAGTTATTTTTTCTTTTGTAATACCTTCTTCTAAGTTTTATATATTTTTTATTAAAATTTCTAAAATTTTTAAACTTTTTATTTTTATATTTTCTTTTATTAATTTTTCTTTCAGGATTACATCCCCATTGCACAGAGATTTTCATATCTTCACAATATATTTTAGTTAATTTTCCTGATTTTTTTCATTAATTGTCTTTGTTGATATATATATGAAAGTCTTTCAAATAAAAATTTTATTCTTGAATCTAAAGTTCTAGGTATTCCAATATTATCTCAAACATATTTTTCAAATTCTATTTTAAAATATATTCCCCATGAACTTGGTAACTTATTATAATACATATCTTGGTATACTTCTTGATTTTCATTACTATAAAATTGAACATAATAGTAATTTTTAAATTCACAAGTATATTCTTTAATTTTATACATATTACATATTGTTAAGTTTATTAATTTTATTCTAGCATTATTTTTTTTCTCTTATTGATTCTTCTTCAGCATTTCTTATCCAATTTTCTCCTAGAACTTTATCTGAAATATATTCCACTATTTTTTTTTATACATTGTCTATCTGATTTGATTATTTCTGTTTGTACATTTCTTTTTATTAATGTTTTTGTATCATTGCTTATTTTTTTCTCACCAATTTCTAACATTTCCTTCAAATGATGCTATTAAGAAATCTACTCTTCTTTCAGTACTTTCTCATGTGTCATCTTTGTTATATAAATAGAATAATATCATTGACTTTGCCTAAGTTAATAAGGTTTTTTTAGTATCTATTTTGTAATTTAAATCTAGTTTTGTTCCTCCATGATTAATTGGTTTATCATAATTATCATTTAACTCAAACTTATCTTTATATTTATTTCCTTTAGGTGGTTGTCTATATCTTACTTTATCATAGAATTGTCTATATGGTTTATTATATATAGGTGCATAGCTTTCATCTGTATCATGTAATTCTTGTTTAGAGGTTCCTGCTAAATTAGGTTCTCCTCCAATATTCATTAAAACTTGGTATTCACTTATATCAGTTAGGCTTAATTGATCAAAATTTTCTATTAGCAAATCTAATTCTTCATTCATTTTTATCTTCTTTTTCTTCTATTTTTAATTTTCCTAATGATTTTTCTCTAGATTCTTCTTCTTCTAATATCTTTGGTAATATATTTTTTCTAAATTCATCATCCATGCTTCCTGTTTCTACTACTATATTTTTTTTTTTTATATATTTCTTTCCTATTCGAGTGATTTCTTTTTCTATGAGTTTTTTTTTATCTATTTTTTTATCTTTATTTTTATTACTTTCTTTTAATTCTCTGATTTCAATTTTTAATATATATTTATATCGCTTCTTGTTTCTTTTACTTCATTCCTTAAATATTGTACATCATTTATTAACATTTTTATGAATGATTTTAATTCTTCCATATATTCACTTATCGACATCCTAGTTTTATTTTAATTTCTAACATAGATTAATTTGCATCTTTTATCTTCTTTTTTATCTATTATTTTTTCAAATCTTCTTTCAGCTATATCTGGATCTACTAATTCTTCTTTTATTATAGTAAAATATTTACTCTTTAGTCTTAATCTTTCACATTTTAATTTTGTTAATTGTCTTTTATTTGGTATTCTCATTCCTTCTAGTACTAACATTATATTTCTTATTTCTTCTTGTATTTTATCCATTTTTAAAAGTAATTTATTCAATTTTTGATGTGTATTATCAATTGGACTCATATTTTTCTTTATAATATAAATCATTTTCTTCATCTTCATATATATTAATAATTTTTTCATATGTATATATATCTTTTATTCTTTCTATTATTAATTTTTCTAATATTTGTTCCTTTATTTTTTTAGGAAGTTCTTTAATTATTGTCAAAGTCATTATTTATAATCTATTATCAATAGGTTTTAAAAATATATAACTACTTTTTTCTTCTTCTAAACACCAATAATTATCTATTTTTCTTATTTTAATTTCCATTATCTCTAAGGCTCTGAACCAATAAAGAGGGCTACTTAGAGAGAAAAAACATCGAATAAATCAAATACATCAAATAAAAATATTAATCAAATAAATCAAATAAAAATTATCAAATTTCAATCAATATTTAATTTTAAGGACTAAATTAGAAAATTTCTATATTATGATGCCTTGTTATGTAATATCCAAATCGAGGGCATTTTTGGTATGTAAATTGTCTAAGGTTCATTTTGGAAAAGTAACCCTTTTGAAAATGTTATTTTCATATATTTCCCGAGAAATACATATTGTAGAGATAGAAATTATTTTGATAAGTCAATGAGCACACATTATTTCAAGGCACAAAACAATGCTTCATCATTAATAACGTTTAAGGCAACCGAGGAAGTTTGGAAATTGGAACATGCTTTTGGGTTTTTCTTTCAAAAATTCATTGATCCCACAAGATATGATACTTTGTGCAAGTTGATTGTCCTTACAATATTATAATTTTTGACATGATTTATTTCATTAAATGCTAATTGACCTGCGGGTCCCAATGAAATGAAATGAGATGAAATGTGAGATCGCCTTCGGGTCTTCTCAAAGGTGCTAGAGCATTCAATTGATCACCGATCACTCTTGATGAAATGATGGTATGAAATGTTATGAATTCATGTTCTAAAAGTTATCCTATTGTTTTGGACGCACGTATCCTACTGAGTATAAATTACTCACTTCTTCAATTTTAACATCTCCGGTTAGTACAGATCGATTGGATTTGTGGCGAGGTGGTGATGTGGGCTGCCAAGAGGTGTCCGAAAAATGAAAAATATTAAATTTTTATAGTTTTAAAATTTATTAGTTGGATTTGTTCAAAAACATGTGATTTGATTTGTTTGTTGATCACGATATTTCCATGATTTAAATTTAATTTATGAATGTTCCAGTATCTTGTTTGTTTAAGAATTTCATTCTTACCGTTCCGTACTTAAATTAAAGAAAAGAGAGTTTTTGGTAATGCTCTAGTGTGGACGAAAAATTGGGGCGTTATAGGACCACAAGGTGGTATTTTGAAGATTTCTATGAGACATTTGGATGCAATTAAAAATTAAAAAAGGAATGGAATACAATTAGAGTATTGCCATAGATCGATTTCCAATCACCCAATATATCTGCCAGAATTTTAGTAAAAAATTGAGACCCATTTTCGGCATAGTAAATGTTTGAATTGAAAAATTCTACTTTTACCGAAAGACCAAAAAATCTGCTCGCAAAGGTAACTTTCCTTATTCGATTGGAACTCTTTTGGAAACGTAATTTTCAATCAATTTTCAACTCCTACAAATACTTTATAGTAGAATATATTAAAGGATCTCTGTTCCCTGGCCTGTTGGGCACATCCCGCGATTTACCTCCCTCACAAAGCTCTAGAGACGGGGCGGCGGGTCCCCTCAAGGTTGGGGTTCAACCTTTATATATTAAAGGATCTCTCTTAAACCTCTCATATACATCTCATACTCCAATACTTATCAATTATTATTATCAAATGAGGAAAATTCATAGCTTTTGAGAGAAATTTGAAGGAGACTTACAAAAATTCAATTAAGCGAAAGATTTAAACTTGATTTTTGGGCATGTAAGAGAAGCCACAATTGGAGATTCGTCAAGAAACCATTGAAGATATTTTCAAGATTTCAAGATTTATCTTCATCTTCTCAACTTATCAAAAATTCGAGTTTTGTCTTTCCACTTAAATATGATTTCTTATAATTTTGTTATGTTAGGCTAGTTTTATATATTGTTAGGATGAGATGAACCCTTGTTATGATATTTTTAATATTTAATTGATATATATATATTTTTACTTTAATTTGGTTTTATTTATAGATGTTTATTATCATTTTTATCGTTCTTTCCACTTGTTTGATCACCAATTGAATTGTTAGTGAATTTTATTGTTATCGAGAGAGATAATACGATTTAAGCACAATACGATAAACATTGTAGGGTTCGATTGAGGATGGAGATATGCCTCTATGCTTTACATGATTTTAATAGGTGCTCTAGCACTTGTTAATGTATTTATCATGTTTGCATCTTTCATTGAGAAATAGAAGGGTCATGGAAGGAGAATAGATTTGATAGCTATCAAGAGAGACTTTCAATTAAATTTGGAATATTGACCTACGTGAACGATTTTAAATTGTCATTTTAATTGTTACACTAAAAATAGAATAATAAGGGGATTCAACATTTTAGCAATACATCTCACATATTTGAAAAACACATTTACTTGCTTCGCTTAGTTAATAACTTAGAAACACACACACACACACTCAAATCACTTTTGCTATACGATTAAGGATATTATTAATTTTAACTAGATCAAACACGTAGTCCTCATGAGTTTGACACTTTATTCACTACTTTATTACTTTTTCACGATCTCGTCCTCTTGCGAAAAATCAAACTGTCGGTTTGCTTTGAGAATTTTCAAGACATGACACACCTCCAATGGTAGAAATATAACCACTAGTAAACTTCGAATTATTTGGGTAATATATATATAATTTGCATCGATATATCCTTCTAACATAGTCGGATATCTCGAATAATGTAATCCATAATTAATGGTGTATTTTTAAATAATTAAGAACTCTAGTTAATGTCTTTCAATGTTCATTTCCTGGATTACTTGTAAATATGCTTAACTTGTTGATAGAATACGTTACATTGGGATGCGTGTAGTTCATAATATACTTTAAACTGCCTATGATGCATAAATATTCCAATTTTAAGATATTTTCACCAGTATTTTTGACTAAGTGTAGACTTTGTCTTCTGATATTTTAACTAGATTATCATCATACGCTTTAAACGTTTCAAGTATAGCCTCAATGTAACGAGATTGAAATAGTGACTATCGTTCATATGTCTTAGATATCTTAATCCCTAATATGACATCTACTACACTCATATATTTCATATCAAAACATTTTATCTAACATTTTTCTTGTTAGTCATGATAACAATAGAGTTGTTACCTACAATTAGGACATCATCAACAAACAATAACATAATCATTTGATGTTCTTTTGACATAGACACATTTGTCGCATTCATTAATTCTAAATTCCTTTGGCAACATAATTTGGTCAAATTTTTCGTTTCATTGCTTAGGCATTTTATGTAATGGACTCAATTTCACTGTTGACACTTTCTTACAAAAGTGAAGCTTCTGAAGTGGACATTGCCTCCATGAATGTTCTTGGTTTATTTTCTAATAGGTATGTTAGAAAATTTGATCCAAATGACTTAAAAATTGTAGCCATTTTACTGTGTCTTGGTTCTTCATCACTTATATGTTCATTATTTGGAGCTAACTTTCTTTTTTCCTTTTTTTTTTTTTTTTTACATGGAAAGTCTATCTTCAGAAAATGCACATTACTGGATTCAATTATAATACGTTCTTGCACATAAAAAATTTCCGACTTTTGAACAGTGAATCAATACATACAATCAAATTTTGTAGGTTCAGTCTTTACTTGTTTTGCCTTAGATATTTGTACATTAACTAAACACCTCCATACTTTTAATTATTTGTGTAAAGGTTTTTGTCATTTGCATAAATCATAAGGAGTTTCAACACAATTTTGTCATATCTTATCAAGAACAAATTCTGTAGTAAATCAGAATTTATCAACATAGCATTCATAATTTGTTTAAGAGTACAATTCTTCCATTCAGCAACACCATTTGATTGAGATGAATATAAAAGAGTAGTTTGATGTATAATGCCATATTTTCTACAAAATTCCTCAAATGTTGCTACATAGTCTCCGCCTCGATTATTATGAACAACATAGTCTCCGCCTCGATTATTATGAACAGTCTTTATCTATTTACAAAGTTGATTTTCAACCTTAGTTTTTAAACACTTTCAAGGCTTCATCTTTATTTTTCAGAGAGATTACATAACATCATTTCTCGCAATCATCGATAATAGTAATGAAATACTTTTTACCACATTTAGTTTGCACAAATTTGAAGTTACAAATATCACTGTGAATTAATTCTAAAGGTGTCATGTAGAGTTATAGTTAGCATATCCTAATCTATAATACTATAAATTAGATGACTTAAGAATATAAGCAGAAAACCTTGCCTACATACATATTGTTCTTTGTAAGTACAAACTAATCACATACAAAAACTAATTCGAAACCATTATTGTTAAGTAAAGAACTAGACTCCAAGTTTTTGCGAATATTAGACAGATGAAGCACATTGTTGAAGATAAGTTTTTTGCTAGATGTATCTTAAACACCATTTTTATTTTGTCCATCAACCTTTGGATGTGAAGAATTCTTATGAACATTTTTCTCCATTTACTAGAGTATAGAAGGTAGATCATTGTCTTATCAGCACAGGTGTAACAAGTATCACTAGTGTCCACCTTCCATTCCCTAGGATTTCTATCATTGTTGCATTTTAAACTGTAACGCCCCAATTTTCTATAAAATCTGAAACGTTACGAAAAACTCATTTTTCTTTATTTTAAGTGCAGAACTATAAAAATAAAATTCTTTAAACAAATAACTGCAACATTTATAAATCCAAATTTAAAATATGAAAAGTTTATCTAAACATAACATAAACTCCTAACTAATTCAAATAACAATTTTAGAACAAAATTAAACTAATTGGTAATTTAAAGACGGCAAATTCATTTATTTTTCTTTTCTTTTGATCCACTTGGCAGCTCGCATCACCGTCTTTCCATAATTTCAATCGACCCAAACTAACCTGTACCAATTTGTAAGAGTGAGTATTCGAAAATATCCAATAAGATACGTATCGTTTTCATATACATATATATAACAATAAAAATTACAATTCATACCATCTGATTTTATGGAGTATATCGATGACCAAGCGATACACCTATCTTAGGTCCTCTTATAATCCCATAGGATTTCATATCTCTTTAAAAAAATGAATGTCTACTGGCAATTCATGCATTTTTTTATTGACCATAAACGCATAAGGAAATAAAAACACTTGCACTTAAAGTATCTTACATTGATAGCTCCAAAAAAAAATTTTGATTGTACGTTCCAATTTCTCCTAAATTTCTCTGCTTTGGATATTTAGTGGGTATCTTGTTCTTGGTTTCAAAAGAGCAAGTGGGACAATCACGTTTTCTTATTCGGAAGATTGCTCTAGATAGTGATATTTTACTTATTCTAATGGCATAATGGCATATATATACTGTAGTTTATTTGTTGGTTCCTAATGAATTTAGAATTAGTTTTGATGTTTATCCCAATTAAATTGGATTTGGGATTAACCAAAAGATTCGTATTAATTATCAATGATCCCATCACTTATGATATCTAATTGGGATTAGTCTCATAAACGATCTTCCAATAAATTTCTATTAGACTATGATAATATTAATATTTTGTTTACTTAATGTCCTCTAATAATATAAACAATACACACGTGTTTGCTGATTGAGGGAAGATCTCAGTGGATGAATAAGTTAATTAATGAGTTAGGATTATCTTTTTCCTTGTTTTACTTTGTTCTGATCTAACTTGAATTCATCTTATCCAAAACAACTTTTTCTCGAATTAAGGACTTCTAATTAATTACAACCTTCAAAATGAGTCTAATATTAATATACCAAAACTTATTCCATCATTATCTGATTATGTATCCTAAATAAAATAGAAATTAAAATCCTATTCCATTTATAATCCCCAACTTTTCTAAATATAAATATATATATTATACAAAATCAATAAAAAAAATTTTTTATCTATAAATTTTTTTTTTTTTGGGACGTTACAATCTCCCCACCTTAAAAGAATTTCGTCCTCATAATTTACATGCATTCAGATCTTCCGTGGCCTGTCTTTGGATTAAAGTAAAAACTCTAGCATTTCCTTTCTTTTATGGCTCGTCATTTTTTTCGAAAGGTCCTCTTTGCAGTTTTTGGAAATATGCCCGATTTTACCGCATCTATAACACACATGCTTCCCACACAGACATCACCCTTATGCATTTTCTTGCACTTTGGACAAGGTGGAACAATTTGTCCAAAACTTGGTCCAAAGATAGCCGTCTTGTTCGGTCCTTCTCCTTTCTCTTCGTTAGACCCATTCCATTTCCTCTTTCCTCAAGACTCGGCCCCTTTCTGGGGTGTTTGGTCAATTTCCAACCTATTTGAGATTGCATGGGTAGTCTACAATACTCGGCTATAGGTGGTGAATTGGTGGGATGCTAGTACTGCACCAATATTCGAACCTCCTTGCTTTCTTTGCTTCAGTGTCCACTAGGTGTGGTACATAACTCGATAGTTGTTCGAATTTTCTCTCATAATCCTCAAGCTTCATTTTTCCTTGTTTAAGTTGAAGGAATTCTGTTTCCTTTTGATCTTTCAGAGTTTGGGGAAAGTATTTTCCCATCACTTCGTCCATAAATTGTGTCCACGTCAGAGCACGTTGTTTTGCTTCTGTTCTAGTACGAGATGATGACTCCCACCAGTGGCCTGTAGCGTCAACCAACATGAATTTTACGCATAAAACCTTTTGAGCATTAGTGCAAGATAGATGTTTGAAGATTCGCTCCATTCCTCTTATCCATTCTTCGGTTGCTAGTGGGTCTGCCTTGCCATAGAAGGTTGGGGGTTTGTAGCAACGGAACTATTCCATAGTTGAGCTGATGCTGTTAGCATTTGCACAATGGGGACCAGCCTGTGCTTGCTGCCTACCCAACTCTTGTACCCCCCTTTGCAAATCCCTGATGATCGTAACTTGGTTTTGTTGTTGCCTCGACATTTTCTTAACACAAATAAAATTTTAATTTAGGAATATTTAATAAAACAACATAATGTTATTAATAATCTTTGTAATAAAGAAGAATTTTAAAAATATAAATTTTCAAGTCCTTACATATAGTAATGTGCTCTTCAAAATCAACTTAACAATTAAACTTTTCCTAAGTAAATAAATAACACTTAATCCTAATCCCTATGAACCCTACAAAAATCTTCTTTTATGGCATCTAATCATCCGAAGTAATGCATGACTCTGACTCGGAATCTGTAATCAAACTAACGAAATTTTGTTGTTGGATTTCCTGCTTAGGGTCTTCCAACTCTGGTTCGATATTTTCCTCTGGGTCCTCTTCCGCCTCCTCCTTCGGTTCCTCCTCTTGCTTTGGCTCTGGTTCGGGTTCGGGTTCTGGTTCAGGCGCTAGTGCTTGTCTGTGATTCCATAAAATTATGATATTCTCACAGTATCCTTTAAAATCAATCTTATCCCAATCTGCTTCTAAATATAACTCATAATCCATATCCCTCACGAAGTAAGCCACGTCTCTCCATTGAGGTCACATAGTACTTATAATGTGGTATATCGAGAGGATTGCCCCCTCATTATATCCGAATGATCTTGCTAGCTCCCACTTAGAAAGGAAATCTTCAACGTGTTCAAAAAAAGTTCGCTCCCATCTTACTTCATAATTTATGTAGTTCTCAATGACCATTTCAACACGCTAGAGGTAGGTTGGGTAATTCCTAGTCATCCTAATCACGTGACAATTATAATTTCAATTATGTTTAATATTGCATTATCAATATTTTTTTTTCCGTGCATACGCAATATTCTAGTAAAATATAAAAGTGACAAATATATTATGCGAGGTGAACATGCTTACACATTTTATAACATGTAGAAATATGACTCATAACCATGCTAGAAATTAAGAATGAAACGAATTCATTTCATTCCCGGGATCAACTGGAGAGTAGTCGAATGGTGAGCGCCACGTGCCAAGTGTTCTTATAACATTATTTGTTTTTTTTTTTTTTAAATAATTTGACTATAATTATTTATGAATTTCTTAGAATAGAAAAAGGCAAGAAGTAAAAGTTCCTAACGACGGTATCGTTATTTAAAATCACGTTATAAATGGTTATTTAAACACAAACATATAATACATACATATACATTCTTGAAAATAAAATCATAGTAATAACACATAAGTACTAATATAGCTAGATAACAATCACGTAGTATTTTAAGAAATTAACATATATTATAAAAATTAATATATACTTAAAGGTAATTGTGGGCTAACATTTGAAAGGTTGGTTTCAAAGTATGTATACAATTACATATTAATTAAGGTATGTAATCTCATTTTATATAAAAAATTTCACAAAATCTCACTTTATAATATATTATTATTATTATTATTATTATTATTATTATTAACTGTACATGTATATATCTTTTAATAAAATTTTCACAAAATAGAAGTTTCAAAATTTTGAATTTTCTTAAATTTAGAATTGTCCAAAATATTGTCTTTTATCTTATCGATTTGAATAACGCACAATTAAAAGGCTTCCAGATGAGGAGGGGGGTCACAAAAAAAACCACTTAAATCCCAAACTCTTCTTTAGGTCTTTTTGACAAAACCTTTCAATTTTGCAATTACGCAATTCAACAAAATCCAAACTATAAATCAAACGTGAAATCTCATAAAACATCAATTTTTCAAAGGTCCATTTTTTTAAAAATATCCCCAAAGGCTAAAGTTAAAACACATAAAAATTTATCATATGTAAGATTTAAACCATAGGCATGAAACTATAACAATTTAAATTCTAAACTAATATTACTTGAAATTAATTTAAACAAATCATTTATTCTTCAAAATAAAGAGACAAATGCATAAAAATAAATGGGTATTGATGTGAATGGTAATCCAAACTACTACAAAATGTGACAAAATCTATAACAAAATTTTTTGCAATATTCAAAGTATGTTACATCAAAATTAAAATCCTAGAACTCTTTGCCATGTCATGTAAAACAATTTTTTTTTCTTTTGGTCTTCATTGTTATGTGAACAGTAACACTGCTAAAAAAAATTCAAAACTTTTTAAAAAATTTTTTACTGTTCACATGATTTTTTTCCCCCAAAAGCAAGTTTACAGAAAAGTCAAACCGTGCTCTGATACCAAGCTGTAATGCTCCAATTTTTTATAAACTTCGGAACGTTATGAAAAACTCATTTTTCTTTATTTTAAGTGCAGAACTATAAAAATAAAGTTTTTTTTTTATTAAACAAATACCTACAACATTTATAAATCTAAATTTAAAATATGAAATTTTTTATCTAAACATAACATAAACCTCTAACTAATTCAAATAACACGTTTGAACAAAATTAAACTAATTGGTAATTTAAAGACAGCAAACTCATTTATTTTTCTTTTCATTTGATCCACTTGGCAGCCCGTATCACCGTCCTTCCATAATTCCAATCGACCCGAACTAACTTGTAATAATTTGTAAGAGTAAGTATTCGAAAACACCCATTAAGATACGTGCAATTTTCATATACATATATATAACAATAAAAATTATAATTCATACCATCTGATCTTATGGAATATATCGGTGACCAAACGACACACCTATCTTAGGTCATCTTATAATCCCATAGGATTTCATATCTCTTTAAAAAAAATGAATATTTACTAGCAATCCATGCATTTTTTTATTGAACATAAACGCATAAGGAAACAAAAACACTTACACTTAAAGTATCTTACATCGATAGCTCCAAAGAAAAATTTTGATTGCACGTTCCAATTTCTCCTAAAATTCTCTGCTTTGGATATTTAGTGGGTATCTTATTTCTGGTTTCAAAAGAGCAAGTGGGAAGACCACGTTTTCTTATTCGGAAGATTGCTCTAGATAGTGATATTTTACTTATTCTAATGGCATATATATACTGTAGTTTATTTGTTGATTCCTAATGAATTTAGAATTAGTTTTGATGTTTATCCCAATTAAATTGGATTTGGGATTAACCAAAAGATTCGTATTAATTATCAATGATTAATCTGCCCATCACTTATGTTATCTAATTGGGATTAGTTTCATAAACAATCTTCCAATAAATTTCTATTAGACTATGATAATGTTAATATTTTGTTTACTTAATGTCCTCTAATAATATAAACAATACACACGTGTTTGCTGATTGAGGGAAGATTTCAGTGGATAAATAAGTTAATTAATTAGTTAGGATTATCATTTTCCTTGTTTTACTTTGTTCTGATCTAACTTGATTTCATCTTATCCAAAATAATTTTTTCTCGAGTTAAGGACTTTTAATTAATTACAACCTTCAAAATGAGTCTAATATTGATATACCAAAACTTATTCCATCATTATCTAATTATGTATCCTAAATAAAATAGAAATTAAAATCCTATTCCATTTATAATCCCCAACTTTTCTAAATATAAATATATATATTATACAAAATCAATAATTTTTTTTTATCTATAATTTTTTTTTTTGGGGGACGTTACAGAAAAAAATAGTTGACAAGTTCATATCTAATATTCCGTCAAATATCGAATTCAATTCAATAGCATTTTCTTGAGACTGTTTAGTAGGTTTGCAACATTCATTTAACAATGTCCTGCTTTTTCACAATTGTAGCAGCTTTGAATCTTACTTTTTTGTTGTTGCCCTGCTTTTTCTATTTCTTTGAATTAGTTTTCACCACATTAACCTTTGCTTTTGAAAGTTGGCCTCCAGTTTTCTTGTCAGAGTTCATATTGTTTTCTTCAATCTTCAACTGGACAATAAGGCCTTCAATATTCATCTCATTTAACTTGTGTTTGAGATAATTCTTAAAATCTTTTCATAGAGAAAGTATAATTTCAGTAATTGCGACCACTTGGAAAGTTTCGCTGAGCGAAAAATTTTCAGCATGAATATCGTAAAAAACCTACAATTGTTGTACTGACTAATCACTATTTTAGAATATACCATTTTATAGTGCAAAAACTTATCGACAATGAACTTATTTGTGTCGACATCTTCAATCTTGTACTTTAATAACTCCCATAATTCTTTAGCATACTTCATGGCAGTATACACATTTTGTAGCATATTGTCCAACCTATTTAAAATGTAGTACTTAAATGAAAATTAGAATGTTTCCATATATCCAAAACGATCAACTATAATATGTTATTTCTTCCTTGCACAACAACAACATTTCAGCCAAGAACTTAATCAAAGTTAGGGTAGTCAAATAGAACAAAATTTTCTATTACCATCTTTTGAAATCAACATAATTGAATTTTTTCCATGTGAAACAATTAGTTGGGGCAAACGAATGTAATCTAGTTTTGAACCTTAATCCTATATTATGTTTTGATTTTCAATTAATGTTTGTGGATTTATTTATTTATTTCTTTATTTATACTTTTTTTTTTCTTCATGCTTTAAGTTATTGATCACTAAGTCATTGATTTGTGAATGGTAATGAGCTGAAATGTGATTTATTTGTTAAGACCATATAGCAAAAATTGAAATTTGGGTGGAATGTAGAGATACGTTTATAGTAATTTTGCAATCATTGATTGAATTCTTTGGTGATTAAATACTTTTGATTAAGTTTTATAATGATTCACTCATAAGATTTATGAGTTGACTGAATTGATTAGAATTAGCTTGAACTCATGAGCAATAAATCAATTAATTTAGAAGAATTTAATCGAGTAAACATAATCAATTATTGTCGATATTTGGTAATTGGGATTAATAGGATGATTCTGGTGAACTCATAAATCATAACACTTTATCCATCATATAAAAAATTCTAAATTATCCATGTACACACTTTTGAATTACTTTTTTGGATTTTAAAAATATTTAGGATTCTATTTTTAATTGTTTTTATTCAAATAGAAGTTAGGCATAGTTAAAATCAACGGTCAAATGGTATCATTTTGGAAACGATCTTGGAATCCACTTTGTTACTTGTTCACTAATCACGAATTTATAGGGTTGCGATTAAAATATTACCAATCAATTTTTGGCCTCCTTGCTGAAAATAGAATCCAGATCACTTACGTGACATGTAGTAATCCTCAATTTTACTATATCCACTGCCTCTTAGTTCTCTTTAAAAATTAAAAAGTAACAAAGATAAGTCCTATAGTTCTACCTACCTTGGGCTTAATAAAATGGAATAAGCTCCTTTACCAGAAAAATAATGGCATAAATGTTGACAAAATCCTATGTGGCGAAAATGATTTGATGGAAAAGATGCCTGTGTTTTAAACAGTCCAATGATAGAGGTTCACATGGTATTATGTCAATCATTATGTCAATAATTCTAGTACTGTAGTGTGATTGAAATAAAATAAATAATTAAAAGGTTTGATCTTTCAAGATGAGTGTCACTACAAAACAATAGTGTTCCAGTGACTAACAATTTTGGTCTCTAATAGATAAATATTGGTCGCTAATTTACCGTCGATAAAGTCTTCTGCGATCAACTCAATATTGGTTGATAAATATAGATACAATCAGCGACCACTCTTTGGTCTTAGTTTGGTTGCTACATCAATAACATTCAGGGACCATATATTGGTTAGTACATGTTAACCATCAACGACCAAATGGATTGTATGAATCCACTACAAGTTTAGCTACCATATTACCTTTCTTGGACCAATCTTTGGTTGTTGAACACTGATACCTTTCATGGACCAATCATTGGTTGGTAAACATTGATACCTTTTATGGACCAATTCGTCGTTGTTGAATGTACTTCTTTGACAACCAAGTGTTAGTAGTCACCAACTAAAACCTTGGTCGGTAAACGTCAACAAAAAAACTTCTCTAACGTCAACCAAAGTTTAGTTGCAGAAAGACATATGCTACCAATATCTTGTTGCTAAATGTTGAATATGTAAGTAAAATACTATTAGGAACCAGTTTTTTTGTTCCTACCACACTTTTGTCAAATGTTTCTATTAGACTTTCAACCACCATAAAATTGAAATTAAAAATATCAAAAATAAGAACAATAAGAAAATTAATAATAAACATATCTCTATAAAAGTAAATTTGTCTATACCTAACATGTACTAATAGTCGATACCCAACCCTAAGTATTTAATAT
>NW_019228573.1:737705-749932 GCF_002742605.1 Olea europaea var. sylvestris
AGGAACCAGTTTTTTTGTTCCTACCACACTTTTGTCAAATGTTTCTATTAGACTTTCAACCACCATAAAATTGAAATTAAAAATATCAAAAATAAGAACAATAAGAAAATTAATAATAAACATATCTCTATAAAAGTAAATTTGTCTATACCTAACATGTACTAATAGTCGATACCCAACCCTAAGTATTTAATATTTAAACAATAAAATAACTTTTCATATTTTGTATGTAATTTGAAAAATAGAATCATAGTAATGTAGCATCAACTGATGGTGGAGGTAGAGGCGGCGGAGGCAGATCATTGGTCACTCCTATAGGAAGATGCTGACTCATATCCATTTGTGCAACAAGGCTTTGGATAAGTGACGTCTGTTGTTCAAGAGGCTGTGTAAGCTCACTAATAGCATTATCCTTCTCAGTATCTCGTTGTCTAAGAATTTTCAACTGTTGGATAAATTTAGGAGGAGCTGTGATTGTTTTGGTGTACGAGCGGTGCAGGTCAAATCTCAAAAATAGTCCCGGCACTCTTACCAAGAGCTCGAGCACATATTTTTTGCTTCGTCCATGAGATGATTCATCTTCTATTCTTGATTGTGATTGTTGCAACTCCACCGTCTCTTTTTGTCACACAAGATCAAAAGGTTGTTGAAATAAGTTATATTTACTATAAAATATATGTGTAATAGTGATATAACTTACATATTGCGATTATGCAAGTTGGTTTTCCCATCCTTTTATTGTGGAATGCATCCTCCTAAATAATTCAATGTGACCAACTGATTCTCTACGTGTACGTTGATAAAATTGTTAAAAATATGAGTTAAGCACTCACTTATTTTTCCAATTATATGCAAATCTTAATTGTCAAATCAAAAGGCATGGAAAGAATAGTTCTCATGCTTGTCAGTGACATACATTTTGCAACACCAATTTAACGATTACTCTTCAGTTTTTCCATTTAACAGTTTACTTTGAGTATGATTCTTGAAAATTGAAGATCATTTATTCAATTCAGAGTAGGACTTGGATGGAAAAGAAACCGTCGGCGGCTGTGATGTATACACACTCGCGCGCATTAAGAATTAAAAAAGGAAGGGGGAGGAAGGGAGGCAGATTAGGTTGGCAGCTGAATTGGAGAAAATTGGGCTGCTGCAAGGAATTAATTTACACGCATACAGAGGGCAGCTGTTTTTTTGGAATAAAAAGAAGAGGAAACACACACACAGAGGAACGATACACGAAAAGACGGCAACAGTAGAATAATTATTTCCAGATTTTGTACAATAAGTTATGAACAACTGCGAGAGAATTAATTACGTTCCATTAATTTTTAGTGATGTCTTTCAATTCCAACATTATAGTAGGCTAAATATTTTTTTGGTGTTAGGATTGTGACAAAACTTTTATTATGAACTTTTAAAGCTTGATTTTATTTATTTTTGACATTTTAACATATTTTCAATTATTGAATGATTGACATGGATTTATTTTTCTCTACAAATGATTGCGCAATAGTTGTATTAGTTTTGTAGCTTGTTTTACTTTTGAAAGATTTAAAATAAGTTACACATAATGTTAATTTTCATAGAGTCCAATAAGGGATAGAAATATACCGAATTGTACACTGGCAAAATTTTTGATCGAAAAAGATATTTCGTCATCAAGTTTTTTTTTTTTTTTAATTTTTTTTTTTTTTTTTTTACGCTGTTGTCGGGGATTTTACTTTAGTTTGAGTTTGATTTATTTTAGCATTAGTTCGGATTCTACCTGTATTCTTGTATTTTTATTTTCGTTCCATTTTCGTTTTATTTTTTTCTCACTTTTTCAGGACATATAAAACGAGAAAAATAGTAGAATAAAAGATGACTTTGATTGATCTCAACAAGATGCTCATATGTCACTTCATCATAAGACAACAACAATTAACAACTCAAGAAATTGATGAAGGAGATATGCTTGTAGGAGATTTCATTATAGGACCGCGACTACAAGATATAAAAGTAGAATGTGAACTTGATGAAAAAGTCCTGAGTCGCTTACCTATTGCATTATTTCTCTCACGACAATTTGACATGGGTGATTTGCCTGTGAAATTATTTCTTCCACCTGTTATTAATGGATATCAATTGAGAGAATCCCGTCAACCGGACTCCCAACAAATACAACAAGATGAGGAGACTTTTCATAAAGATGCCATTGTTTCTTTACCAAAAGTTTTGGATAGGACACTAAACTCGAGAAAGCTTCAATTAAAGAAGAGGAGCATGAAAAGATCTATAAATTAATCATAATGGACGAAAAAGAACTTGTAGCATTCGAAGAAGAGGAAACTGGCATGCAATTCCTTGACTTTGTCGTTTGCTCAAAAATTGATTTTCTGATTAAAACTTATAAAGAGATTGAGGTGTGTATTGTTGAGTTCGAAATGAGTGATGGCGGAAAATCATACTAGTTTGAGAAGGACAATGTGAAAATTTGGAAGAGAGTTGCAATATGGAAGAAAGTCAATTGAGCAAGCTAAGCAGGACATCAAAGCCATATTCAAATTATCCTAAAACGCTTGTGCAAAATTTGAGTTCTAGACTTTAAATTAAGAGCTTAATGGGAGGCAACCCATTTTTCTATCCCTTTTCACTTATTTTAATTAACTATTGCATTATACGTAGTTTTAGGGATTGCATTAATTTAGGAACTTGTGTATTTAAATGGTTTGTTTCAAACACATTTTAGGTAGTACATTGACTTGCATTAGTAACTTCAGCATATTTACTTATTGGGTTCATTTTTATACAAGCTAGTTGTTAACATTCTAATATTTTATTTAGCTTACATTGATGTGATATGCATTCTTAAGGTTTGCACCTAGATTTCAATCTCCAATCCATTTTAAAAGACTTATCTTTTCCAAACAATAGGATTTTTTTTGTAGGGTTGACTCTCTTTTAGATCGTATTTCTAAAAGTTAGAATATTAAAAAAAAAAAAATTGGTGTAAATTCATTACAAATATTTAAACAATATTTGTTATCACTAATATTTATTTTAAATTATTAAAATAGAAAATTAAAGCCTAGCAACAAGGAAAAGTGACGACTGTCATGATATCCACCAGTCGGACCAGCCCGATCTTTCGACTCATCCACATCTTCCTTGGAAAGTTTCTGATCCTTACTCCTCCACTTCGATTATTTTTGCTTTTACATTAGGGACAATATATTATTTTTGTTTGGGTTGGGTAATACTAATACTTGGAATACATATTTATTTTTCAACCACCGATCGGGTCTGTATAATTGTAAGAAAAAATGAAAAAGAATTTGAAAAAAAAAAGTTTTTAGTTAGCGTTCAACGACTTGCCGCCTATTATGATATTTATTTGTTTGAATTGAGTACATATTTAGTTAGATTTGGATAACACCATAACTTTGTGATTTTACTTAAAACTTATCATGTTAGATTTGATTATTTAAGCACATAGCCATATTGACTTATCACTTATGTTGTGGCACGACTTAATTAAGTGGATTTAACTATTGATGATGTTGACCGATATTTGAGTGAATTCCTAAATCTTTAGGATGGAAACTAAACTATTGAAAAACAGTTTGGGGTGGGAAGGTTAACATTTGTTTTCATGAAAGTTTGATGGTTTGGAATTCTCGGATCCCAGCATTAGTTGAAGGAGTTTTGAGTTATAGAGTCTAAAATGAGCACTGACCAATTTTAAAATTCAAATCTCAAACATCTTTTACTTTTTCCGTAGCCTTTGTGACTCAAGTAATTAAGCCTACTAGGGTCTTTAAGATCTGGTACCCTGTTGTTATCTGACTTGAGAGTTATCGATCTAAAATGCGCTATAGGGATCATTTAAAAAGTTTAATAGAAAGAAGTTTTACACATAATATTTCAAAAAATTAAAAATTAGATACTCATATCAAAAGAAAAAAGTTATGCATCTTCTGCCTCTCTTCATAGCCTTTTTTACTAGAGTTATTAAGCCTGTAAAGTATCTAAAAATCTGGTGTCCTATAGTCAGCCAACTTGGGAGTCATTGGCCTAAAGTTCGCTATAGCGGTTATTTAGAAACTTAATAGAGAGAAATCTTGCACAAAAGATGTTAAAAAAAGAAGAAAAAAGATATCTAAATTATTAAAAGCAGGGTGTCCAGTAAAGACTTTGAGATTTGAACTCTAGAAATTGGCGGTGTAACTTTGAGAAATATTTACCATTTTCTATCTAGGTTTACACTTTGTGTGGAAAAATGCAATTTAATGACTATAGGATCTCACATGTGCTAGAAACACCTCGGGATTGGAGAGAAAGGAATAAGGAATGATTTTGCACGAGAGAGGTGAGGAAAAACTGACCACAAGAGTATTGAGATTATAATTAAATCAACAATACTTGATTGGATATGTTCTAGCATGGGTGTGAGTTCAATATTGGCTAATCACACAAACACAACACATACACATTCAATCGAGCATCGGATAAGCAAAGATTTATATTTGATGTTATTGGGATCATTCTAAACTGTTATTTAAATTTGAACCTAAGGTATATGGTAAGCAGTTCAACATTAAGCTGTTTATTTTTGATTGGCTTAGAGGAGTAATATGTTTAAGACTGAGTTTTATTTTGTTTTGTTAGAGGACGAACAAAAGTTTTAGTTTGAGGGTACTTGATAAGTGCCTTTTTTGCACTTATCCGAGCTATATTACTAAACTTTTATGTCGTCAAATTATTAATTTTTACTGAATCTGAGTTAATTTTCTTTTATTTTTAGTTATGGACTCGTATGAAGCAATTAGAAGAAGATGAGGGACAAATTGGCTGCTGGATTAAATTTTGGAGACAATATTACACACTTTGAAAATTGAAGGGCTTGAATTGAACTAAAGAAGGACATGGGTAGCACTATTAATTGAATTCGAGGACTAAAGTACATAATGGAATGAAGTGAAGCCCTGGAAACTAAATTTCATTTAATTGGGCCTAGAACAATTGTATTGGAATTGGAATTGGAATTGGACTTGGGCCTTGGATGCATTTGGACACCTTACTGGAAAAAACTTGGTGGCTTACAGGAATTGTAAAGCAAAGGAAGCTATACCGGCAGCTTATAGGAGTTGTACGCTGTAAAATGATTAACAATGTTCCTTGCATGCCGTACTATGCACGCCGTAAAAAAGGGACTTACTTTTCATTGCATTGTTTTATATGACATGTTGCTATACGCTGTAAAAAGTAAATTTTGTTGTAGTGTATCCAACTCACACATTAATTTGAATTTTTTGTGATCTTATTTCGGATTTAGTCTTGGAATACATTCATGGAGGTCAATGTAAACCAGGAGATTCAATCATGGAGGCCAACTCAACGTCAGCTTCATGAAGATAATTAGCCCAAGTATTTTTCATGATTAGTGATTACCTTAAGTACATGAGGAATGTAGAAAGAAAGAAAAAAGGAGAGGTCAATATAAACTTTCTAGTATCCATTACTTCTTAATTTAGAAATAAATAATTTTATAATCCTTGATCCTCAAACCATTTACGTAAACGTTGGAAATTATTAACACGTTTGACGACCAAAATATTTTTTAATCGAAATGACATTTTGTTTTGCTGATAAGGACAATCATGGAATCGTTGAATATTGATATTGCTTTATCCATTGCTACTTAATTTTATTTTATTTAAAAAAAATAGGAGATAAAGAAAACCCTTGATTAAGCGAGATGACATTTCCTGTTATTAATTATAAATTGAGAAAGAAATATCGAAAATAATTTATATTTGAAAATTATGAAGAAAATAATCTTATTTATATGATGATATAAACAAAGAGAATTTTCTAAGTAATTTTTTTTATATGAAAATAAAATCCAAAAATTACAAAATTTTCATGAATTTATAGACTTCTTTTAATATCTTCGTCAAGATACTAATGATTATCGATCACATTCTAACCTATGAAATTCCAATATATATTAGTTTTATTGCTAATTTTATGGATTACGTTTTAAAATATAGTCCTTGTTTGACTTTTTTTTTCCCCTAAAATTCATTTTTTCAAATTCATTTTCAATCACACATTTCAGGTGATATAAATTTTTATAAATTTCTTAATTAAATATTTCATTAACTTTTATCAAAATTTATTAAAATTCTAATTTTAAATTAAATCAAATGGGGGCATAGTAATGCACTTTTTCAATATCCAAATAGTTCTCTTCACAGATGAAAAAGAAATAAAAAGAAATCCTGTGGTTCTTAATTTATTACAAGTCAATGTCAATCCAATCAATTGTCATAAAAATAGAAATTTCCATTGCTAACCAGATGGCTGTTGGGCGTTAATACTGATAATTAGCACAAAACGTATATGCCTTTCAATATTATTGTGCTAAACTTTTCTACCTTTCATTTTCTGACATTTTCACCCTATTTTCAGGTTTCATTGTGGAAAATGTCACTTTCTCAACAAAAAAAAAAAAGGGTACAATAACAAATACAACCTTATATTTAAATAAAACAAAAAAAGGAGAAGAAAAATTAAAAAATAATATTATTGAAGGGTAATTAGCACAAAAGGTCCTTACATTTTCATATTATTATGCAAAACATCCCTATATTTTATTTTTTGACATTTCACCCTTATTTTCACGTTACATAGCGAAAATATCATTTTCATTTATTTTCTTAATTAAAAACTGTAAAATAACAAATATAACATCCTATTTAAATAAAAAAATAAAGAACAAATTGTAACTATACTATCAAATTTTTAAAAAAAGTAAAATTAAATTTAAAATAAATAATTAAAAAAGAAATAAAAAATTGTAACTTTATTTTTAAATTATTTATTTGAAATTTATTTGAATTTTTTTTTTTTGAAAATTTGGGAGTATAGTTGCAATTTTTCTTTAATTTTAATGTGAGGGTATATTTGTTATTTTATATCTTTTAATTGAGAAATAGATGAAAATGATGATTTCCACAATGAAATATGAAAATAAAAGCGAAATGTCAAAAAATAAAAGGTAGGGACGTTTTATACTAATTACCCTTTTAATAATTTTTTTGGACTCATTTGTAATTTTTTAAAAAGTTTAGGGGTATAATTTCAATTTGTTTTTTAAATAGGGGGATATATTTGTCATTTTATATATATTTTTTATTGAGACAAAGATCTTTTCCGCAATGAAAAGTGAAAGTAGGGGTGAAAATGTCAAAAAAGAAAATTAAAGTTAGTAACATTTTGTATACTAACATTGAAAGATAGGGACATTTTTTGCTAATTACCATAATGTTATATATTCTTCTTTCAACATGGAATCTCATACAAATTGCAATTTGTAATGGATGTACTGTAGTGATATTTGCAAAACTGGTATGCTCAAAAATTATAATTTTGGTATCCAACTCATATTCTAGTCCGAATTTTCTAGATCTCAATATTAATACTTAATGAAATTCAATCTTGAACGTCAACTTCATACAGAAAAGTAGCCCAAGTATTTTTCATTTTTAAGTAATTAACTTAAAAAAGAAGAATGTAGAATGAGAAGGAAATAAAAAAATAAAAATAACATTTAAGGTCAAAAGATAAAGAAATTAAAAAACCCTTGATCTAGCGACCATTTTCCTAAAATGTTGGAAATCGTTAATAGGGATTTAAATGAGTCGGGCTGAGTTGATTTATGAGTCGAAGTTCACGGCTCGAATGTTGCCGAGCAAAAAATGACACAGGCTTTTTGGCCCTAGCCACGCCGAGCCCAAGCTCAGACGAAAATTTTTGCTTGGACTTTTTTGGCTTGAGCCACGCCGAGCCAAAGCTCAGACGAAAAATTGAGGCTTAACTTGGACTTTGGTTCGAGCCTTATCAAGTTGAGCCAAAATGAGCTGGACCAAGCCTCGTCAGCTCAAAATATTTTTATGATACTATTTTGTAGGCAGCAGCTACTTAATGTAGGCAACTGCTACTATTAGTTTGAGTTACAAGCCAACTGCTCGCTGCTAAGGCCTGTAACACAGGCTATTTTAGCCTGCTTAGCAGGTTGGCCCAAGTGGTTCGACGAGCCACACGGGCCTGATCAAGCTCGAGCCGTCACTCGAAAATGTGACTCTAATTAACCCACAAGCCAAGCCACTGGCCGTATGAGTCAACGAGACGAATTGACATTAACATGATGATCATAGAGTGTGAACTAGCGAGAAAGGGCAAAAATATTTCTTAATTGAAGTGACATTTTGTATTGCTGGATAGGGACAAACATGGAGTTGTTGAACATAAATATTGCATTATCCCTTGCTTCTTAGGTCCTGTTTGAGCCCCATTAATTTGAAGTAATGTATTATATAATAGTGAATGATGGAGAATATGTGGTTAATAAAAAAAAAGGTTTTGATTTGCATGTAATATTATTTTAATGAAAAATGTTTGATTAAAAATGGATATTGTAGAAAAAATAATGGGAATGAATGGAACTCAAACGGCTTTAAATTTTAAAGAAAAGGAAATAAAGAAATCCCTTGATTAAGCAAGATGACATTAAGCATCGCTTTGGCCTCCATTAAATTAAAATTTATTTTTTCTCTCTCTTCTTATCAATCACACACATTTCAACAAAATAATATTACACATAAACTTAAAATCTTTCTTTATTTTTCAGCCACACATTTTCCAAAAAAATTACTATTGCATACATTAAAATGTAGAATAATGGTGCCCAAACTGAGCTAACTGTTAGAAATTATATTGTAAAATTAATTGAGATAGAAATAAAGAAAATAATTTCTACTTAAAAATTACAAAGCTAAAAATTTTAGTTATTCGGTTCGGCCAAAACCATCACCGAACTGTCAAATTTTTTGTCATGCCATAATCGCACCATAACAATGTAACTCCGTTTGGTTCGGTTTGGTTCGTATCTCAGTTCCACTCGGTTCAATTCGGTTAATAACCACGAAAATAAATTATTTTTTATAGGTCCATTCGTCAAATTTATATAAAACAATTTATGAAAAGAGAGTTAATGAAAACAAAAACATAATGTTCTAGACGAAAATACAAACATTATCCCAAATTTCAATTGCAAAATACAAATTTAACAAACAATATTATGAATATAACAATACTAAACTTTTCCTTCATTCTTGATTTTTGTGCATTATAGTTACTTGATTCATGCTCAATAATTCAAAAGTTTCAACCTTAACTCATATTCAATTTTCATTCTTTCCCACAACTCTTACTAGGATAAGTCAACACTCAAAATTGATTCCTATATAGTAAATAAGAAATGTAAGTAGAGAATACAATGATACTACCTAATTCAAAATGGTTTTAACTAAGATTTAAATAAAAAAAAATGAACCTCTTCGTTAACTTCCTTCTCACTAAACATTGTCACCCCTAATAAAAGAATGATTTTTTTAAGCGGGTAATCAATTTGGTTTCGGTTCGATAGCGTAAATACCATACCCGCACCACCATGAACCGGTTCATCAAAATCAAATATCATATCCACCCCATTGCACTATCGGTTCGATTTTTTTCGCCCCATTTGGTTCGATTAACCGTGATTTTCGATTTTAACGGTTCAAATTGCCATCTCTACACTCCCCTCGCAAGAGGGGGGGGGTCCACACATAATAAAATAATTGCGAGCCCCCCTCTTCTGAGGAGAGTGTCATCCGGGGTCTCAACCCCGAATGTACAAATAACTAGCAGGTAAGGATTTGACAAAATGATTCAAGTCACTATCTGTCCAATTAATTGTCTTTAATATTTTCTGTAATTTGCAATTGATATCCTCTACTTGTGCTATATCTGTAATGAGAATATTATTTCCAAAACTGGTATGTTCCAAAATAATAATTTTGGTATCCAACTCATATTTTAGTTTGAATTTTTTATCCCTCAATCTTTAGGCCCCATTTGGGATTGATTTTTCGCCCCAAAAAAATTGAGATTTTGATCATTATTTTACTATTTCAACCGTAATTTTTGACGTTTTCTCTCATATGTAGCCTCCACTTTTCTCCCATCGGTTAAAAAATCAATTCTTAAAATCACTACCGAACAGACCAAATATTTTTCAGAATAAACATCAACTTCATAAAAAAACGTTGCTCCAATATTTTTCATATTTAAGTCATTAATTAAAATAATAAGAGGAACGTAGAATGAAATAAATAAATTAATAAATAAAATTAGGTTAATATATAATCCATCCATCCAATAAAAATAAGCTTGCTTTCTTTTTTCTTTTGTTCCAAATTTTAGACACTTTCTTCGTTGACACTTGAGAGTATAATGGATTTCTTAGTTTTCTAATATATTTCTACTAAATGTGCCACATTCACTGGCGGATCCAGCACCCGGCGAGCCCCCACGGCCGTGCATGCTGGATCCGTAGGGAGTCATTTTTTTTTGCTGAGAATAGACAAATAAATAGGATATATTACTGTTATGTCACTTTTATTGCAGCTGTTCGTAGTAGCCGAGTTAGTCAGCGCTTGCATTAGTTTATTTTACGTTCCGGGTTCGAATCTGTCCACCATTTATTGTATAAATTTTTAGTTATACAATTTTCACCAAAAGCCATTGAAATAAGGAAAGGGTTAATGGGGAATCGAACCTATGACCTATTCTAAGATATAATGAAAGCTTGACCATTATGACACTAGATAGTTGTGGTATGAGATTTAACAAAATAATATATGTAAGATTTTAGTGGTTTTAATGCAATTATAAAATTTTTAATACCGTGCTCTTTCTTTGAATTATATAAAACAATAATGTTATTTGGTGAGTACGATTTATTCTTATAATAAAATTATATATGTTCAATTTCAACAAAATAATTATTTTATTTAAATTTTAAGCCTTTTTTGATTCCCATTTAGTTTAGAATACATTTTTCTTTTCCTTATTTTCGATCAAACATTCTTTAATAAAATAATATTACACGTAAATTCGAAATTTTTTATTATTTTTAACTACACATTCTCCATTAAATCACTATTCCAAAATGCTTTTTTTTGGCAAAAAATGACATCAAACAAGCCAATAATATTTTATTACGGTCGCCCGTGCTGGCTCAACATCCTGGATTCGTCCTTGGCTACATTATCTATAAATATGTATTACTTATTTTTAAATTATTATTTTATGTAAGGATATATTAGAAAAAATATAAGAAATGTTTAAATTTTCAATTGTATTAATTATATTTTCTTAATTTGTGTGAAAATTGAAACATGCCTACTTTTGTCAAACCGAGGGAGTGCTCTCTAGCATCGTTGCTACTGAATTTAAGATAAAGAAATTTAAAAACCCCTGATCTACCAACCATTTTCATATATGATGGAAATTGTTAACACGTTGATGATCACTGAGTGTGAACTAGAGAGAACATACCAAAATATTTCTTAATCAAAATGACGTTTTGTGTTGCTAATAAGGACAAACATGGAGTTGTTGAATATAGATATGGCGTTTCAATTGCTTCTTAAAATTCTAGAGACTAAGGAAATAACTAAAATCCTTGATTAAGCAATTTGAAATTTCTTGTTAGAAAAATATAATTAGAATTAATCGGGACAGAAATATTGAAAATAATCTTCTTTTGCACGTTATTAATAAACAGAGAGAATTTATTTTAGTAAGTTTTTAGTTTATGGAAATAATCTCGGAAGATTACAAAATTTCACGAATTTATAGACGTGAGGGCCTGTTGGATACAAACCAATTACATGGAAAATTCCATTTTCAACCCAAATGTCTTGTACGATGGGCAAAATTTTTCATGGAATTGGTTTTTCACCCTACCCCCACGTGATCCTTTTCTTGGTTTTTAAGGAATTTGTTTTCCTTTGGTTTTGGTGGAAAAACATTTTTCAGCTTTCTTTGAAAAAAAAAAATAAAAATTCGGCAATGAAAACAAAATTTATTCATAATTGTTACAAATACTATCAATTTAATTGATAATTTTCATGGAAAACAAAGCTAAACGAATACCAAAAGATCCAAAATCTCAACATTTTTCTAGGTAAAAAATTATCCTTATTAAGTATATTTAATTAACAGTTCTCAATAAAATAAGTTCTAGTCAATTTAATTCTTTAGAATTCTTTTTCTTTCTACCTAAATTTCATCCTTACAATCAAACGGATCCTAAGATCTTTCACACTTGACTCATAATTATCTATCATGCT
>NW_019228574.1:0-2170 GCF_002742605.1 Olea europaea var. sylvestris
CGTTTCCAATCAAATTTGACTAAAATTTCATCTTGATTTTGTTCATTTTCACGCTTCAAATCAAAAATGGCTACGATTTCATCTGGGTTTTGTTAAATGGCAATTTTCAATCAAATTTGACTAAAATTTCACCTGAATTTTGACCGTTGGTGTTTTTCCAATCAAATTTGATTAAAATTTCACATGGATTTAGTTCATTGGCACGTTTCCAATCAAATTTGACATAAATTTCACCTGAGTTTGGTTCATCGGCGCGTTTTCAATCAAATTTGAAAAAATTCATCTGCATTTTGTTCATCGACGGGTTTCCAATCAAAGTTAACTAAAATTTCACATTGGTTTAATTTATTGGCGTGTTTTAAATAAAATTTGACTCAAATTTAGATTTGATTTTATTCATTAGCGGGTTTTCAGTCAATTTAACTAAAATTCCGCTTAGATTTAGGTCATCGGTGCGTTTTCAATCAAATTTGACTAAAATAGCATCTACGCTTCGTTCATCGGAGGGTTTTCCATCAAATTCGACTAAAATTTCATCTAGATTTTATTCATCGGTGTGCTTCCAATCAAATTTGACGAAATTTCTCGGTGTTTTTGTTCATTGACGCGTTTCCAATCAAATTTGACTGAGATTTCACCTGAATTTTGTTCATTAGCGTGTTCCCAATCAAATTTGACTAAAATTTCAATTGACTTTGGTTCATTGGCACGTTTCCAATCAAATTTGACTAAAATTTCGTCTGGATTTTATTCATTGTGCTCCTCCAATCAAATTTGACTAAAATTTCTTCTGAATTTTGATCATTTGTGCTCCTCCAATCAAAATTGACTAAAATTTCACCTGGATATTGTTCATTGGCATGTTTCCAATCAAATCTGACTAGAATTTCACTTAAGTTTGGTTCATAGGAGCATTTTCAGTCAAATTTGACTAAAATTTCACCTTGGTTTTGTACATTGGCGTGTTTCCAATCAAATTTGACTAAAATTTCACTTGAGTTTGGTTCATTGGCGTGTTTTCAATAAAATTTGACTAAAATTTCATCAAGATTTTGTTCATTGTCGACCTTCAAATCAAATATGACTACAATTTCATCTTAGTTTTGTTAAATGGCGCATTTCCAATCAAATTTGACTAAAATTTCACTAGAGTTTTGTTCATTGACGTGTTTCCAATCAAATTTGACTAATATTTCACTTGAGTATGGTTCAATGACAAATTTTTATTCAAATTTGACAAAAATTTCATCTGAATTTTGTTCATTGGCACGCTTCAAATCAAATATTCATCTAAATTTTGTTAAGTGGTGCATTTTCAATCAAATTTGAGAAAAATTTCATCTGAATTTTTTTTATTAGTGCACTACCAATCAAATTTGACTATAATTTCACATTGGTTTAGTTCATTGGCACGTTTCCAATCAAATTTGGTTAAAATTTCACCTGGGTTCTGTTCATTGGTGTGTTCCCAATCAAATTTCATTAAAATTTCACTTAAATATGGTTCATTGGTGCGTCTCTAATCAAATTTGACAAAAATTTCGTTTGAATTTTGTTCATTGTCGCGCGTCAAATCAAATATGATTAAAATTTCATTTGAGTTTTGTTAAATGGCGCATTTTCAAGCAGATTTGAGTAAAATTTCATATGGATTTTTCACATGGATTTAGTTTATTGGTGTGTTTCCAATCAAATTTGACAAAAATTTCACCTAACTTTGGTTCATTGGCACGTAGCCAATCAAATTTGATAAAAATTCCATCTATGTTTTGTTCATCAGTGGGTTTCTAATCAAAGTTAACTAAAATTTCTCATCGATTTAGTTTATTGGAATTTTTCCATTAAAATTTGACTCAAATTTAGATTTGATTTTGTTCATTAGCGGTTTCCAGTCAAATTTGAGTAAAATTCCACTTAGATTTAGTTCATCGATGCATTTTCAATCAAATTTGACTAAAATATCATCTGTGTTTCCTTCATCGATGGGTTTCCAATCAAATTTGACTTAAATTTCACTTGGATTTAATTCATTGGTGCGTTTCCAATCAAATTAGACTAAAATTTCACTTGAGTTTGGCTCACTGGCGCGTTTCCAATCAAATTTGACTAAAATTTCGGCTAGATTTTGTTCATTGTGTGCTTCCACTCAAATTTGATGAAAGTTTCACAT
>NW_019228574.1:8569-40259 GCF_002742605.1 Olea europaea var. sylvestris
AGTTATAAGTTTCTAGCAAATGAAGATTTATGTTAATGTTTGTATGTCTAATGGTACCTTCGGTATGGCATACACCTCCATGTTTAATGGTACCTTCGGGTATGGCATGTACTTCCGGTCGAGGCGTCATGTTAAGTCATGACTCTACCTGTTTGGGATTCTACCGGAAATCCTACTATGAAAAGGTTTCTAAAGTTACATCTTTGAAATGTATAGCTTGATCACGAATGCACCAATGATATCTATTGAGTTTTTTTAACTCATGGGTTTAACCCCTTCTCTACAGATTGATATGATTCTACCTTGCGCCTAGATAATAGAAAAGATGGAGAGTGGTGCAACGAGCCCATGGAAAACCCGGTGAACAAGTTATTTAGATTTATTTTTGAAAACGTTTTCAATGTTATTTCTTTAAAGTATTTGAATAACACTGAACGTGAGAACAAGTTGTGTTTTCTTCAAAATAAATTACGTTCTGTTATTTTTTATTCAGTGTTTTATTTAAAGTATTCGAAAGGTTATTGTTAAAATTATAATTGTAAAAATTAAGCTTCCGCTAAAACATATTCTCCTATGACTAAACCACCGGTTAGTTAAGTAAAGCAAGTAGCGTTCTGGTCCACAAGGGGTCGGGGCGTTATAAATTTCACCTGGATTTTGTTCATTGGCGTGTTTTCAATCAAATTTGACTAAAATTTCACTTAAGTTAGGTTCATTGGTGCATTTCAAATCAAATTTACTAAAATTTCATCTGGATTTTGTTCATTGTCGTGCTTCAAATCAAATATGACTACAATTTCATCTGAGTTTTGTTAAATGGTGCGTTTCCAATCAAATTTGACTAAAATTTCACTTGAGTTTTGTTCATTGGTATGTTTCCAATCAAATTTGACTAAAATTCCACTTGAATATGGTTCATTGACGTGTTTTCATTCAAATTTGAATAAAATTTCGTCTACATTATGTTCATTGGATCGCTTCAACTCAAATATGGCCATAATTTCATCTAAGTTTTGTTAAATGGCACATTTTCAATCAAATTTGAGTAAAATTTCATCTGAATTTTGTTCATTGGTGCACTTCAAATCAAATTTGACTATAATTTCACATTTGTTTTGTTCGCTGGCTCATTTCCAATCAAATTTCACTAAAACTTCACCAGGATTTTGTTCATTGGCGCGTTTCCAATCAATTTTGGCTAAAAATTCACTTGAATTTGGTTCATCAGCGCATTTGCAATCAAATTTGACTAAAATTTCGTCTGAATTTTGTTCATTGTCGCATGTGAAATCAATTATGACTGCAACTTGAGTTGTTTAAATGGCGCATTTTCAATCAAATTTGAGTAAAAAAATTTCATCTGAATTTTGATCATTCTTTCAATTAAATTTGGCTAAAAATTCCCATGAGTTTAGTTTATTGGCGCGTTTCCAATCAAATTTGATGAAAATTTCCCTTAGTTTGGTTCATTGGTGCGTTTCCATTCAAATTTGACAAAAATATCACCTGGATTTTGATCATTGGCGTGTTTCCAATCAAATTTGACTAAAATTTCTCTTGAGTTTGGTTCATTGGCACATTTCTAATCAAATTTAACTAAAATTTCTTCTGGATATTGTTTATTGTTGTGCTTCATATAAAATATGACTACATTTTCATTTGAGTTTTGTTAAATAGCGCTTTTTCAATCAAATTAGAGAAAAATTTCATCTGAATTTTGATCATTGGTGCTCTTCCAATCAAATTTGACTAAAATTTCACAAAGGTTTAGTTCACTGGCAAGTTTCCAATCAAATTTGACAAAAATTTCACTTAGGTTTTGTTCATCGGCATGATTCCAATCAAATTTAACTAAAATTTCACTTGAGTTTGGTTAATTAGCGCCTGTCCAATCAAATTTGACTAAAATTTTGTTCATTGTCGCGCTTCAAATCAAATGTGGCTACAATTTAATCTGAGTTTTGTTAAATGGTGCGTTTTCAATCAAATTTGACTAGAATTTCATCTGAATTTTGATCATTGGTGCTCCTCCAATAAAATTTGACTAAAATTTCACTTGGGTTTAGTTCATTAGCGCGTTTCCAATCAAATTTATCTAAAATTTCATCCGAATTTTGTTCATTGGCGTGTTTTCAATCAAATTTGGCTAAAATTTCACTCGTGTTCTGTTCATAGGAGCATTTTCAATCAAATTTGACTAAAATTTAACCTGGGTTTTATTCCTTGGCATGTTTTCAATCAAATTTGACTAAAATTTCACTTGAGTTTGGTTTATTGGAGCGTTTCCAATCAAATTGGACTAAAATTTTGTTTGAATTTTGTTCATTGTCATGCTTCAAATCAAATACGGCTACAATTTCATCTATGTTTTGTTAAATGGCACTTTTCAATGAAATTTGACTAAAATTTTATCTAGATTTTGATCGTTGGTGCTCTTCCAATCAAATTTAACTAAAATTTCACATGGTTTATTTCATTGGTGTGTTTCCAATCAAATTTGATAAAAATTTCATATTCCCGTCGACGGGTTTCCAATCAAAGTTAGCTAAAATTTCACGTTGGTTTAATTTATTGGAGTTTTTCCAATCAAATTTGACACAAATTTAGATTTGATTTTGTTCATTAGCGAGTTTCCAGTCCAATTAAACTAAAATTCTGCTTAGATTTAGTTCATCGGTGCGTTTTCAATCAAATTTGACTAAAATATCATCAGCTTTTAGTTCATCGACAAGTTTTCAATCAAATTTGACTAAAATCTCATTTAGATTTTATTCATTGGTGTGCTTCCAATCAACTTTGACAAAAATTTCACATTGGTTTAGTTTATTGGTGCGTTTCCATTCAAATTTGACTAAAATTTCACTTGAATTTGTTCATTGGCGTATTCCCAATCAAATTTGACTAAAATCTCACTTGAATTTGGTTCATTGCACGTTTCCAATCAAATTTGACTAAAATTTCACTTGAGTTTCATTCATTTGCGCATTTTCAGTCAAATTTGACTAATGGATTTTGTTCATTATCACGATTCAAATCAAATACGGTTACAATTTCATTTGAGTTTTGTTAAATGACGCTTTTCAATCAAATTTGACTAAAATCTCATCTGGATTTTGATCGTTAGTGCTCTTCCAATCAAATTTAACTAAAATTTCACATGGGTTTAGTTCAACGGCGTGTTTTCAATCAAATTGACAAAAATTTCACCTGAGTTTGGTTCATTTGTACAATTTCAGTCAAATTTGATAAAAATTTCATTTGTCTTTTATTCATCGGTGCATTTCCAATCAAAGTTAACTAAAATTTCACATTGGTTTAATTTATTGGCGCATTTCCGATAACATTTGACTCAAATTTAGATTTGATTTTGTTCATTAGCGAGTTTCTAGTCAAATTTAACGAAAATTCTGCTTAGATTCAATTCATCGGCGCGTTTTCAATCAAATTTAACTAAAATATCATCTGTATTTCATTCATTGATGGGTTTCCAATCAAATTTGACTAAAATTTCACCTCGATTTTATTCATTGGTGTGCTTCCAATCAAAGTTGATGAAAATTTCACATTGGTTTAGTTCATTGGCGAGTTTCCATTCAATTTTGACTAAAATTTCACTTGAATTTTGTTCATTGGTGTGTTCCCAATCAAATTTGACTAAAATCTCACTTGAACTTGGTTCATTGGCACGTTTCCAATCAAATTTGATTAAAATTTCGTTTGTATTTTGTTCAATGTCACGTTTCAAATGAAATATGACTGCAGTTTCATCTGAGTTTTGTTAAATGGCGCTTTTTCAATCAAATTTGACTAAAATTTCATCTGGATTTTGATCACTGCTGCTCTTCTAATCAAATTTGACTAAAATTTCACATGGGTTTACTTCATTAGCACGTTTTCAATCGAATTTGACGAAATTTCACCTGGGTTTTGTTCATTGGCGTGTTTCAAATCAAATTTGACTAAAATTTCACTTGAGTTTGATTCATTGGCGCGTTTCCAGTCAAGTTTGACTAAAATTTCACCTGGGTTTTGTTCATTGACATGCTTCCAATCAAATTTGAGTAAAATTTCGCTTGAATTTGGTTCATTGGCGCGTGTCTATTCAAATTTGACTAAAATTTCATTTGGGTTTTGTTCATCATCGCTCTTCAAATCAAAATGACTAAAATTTCAGTTGAGTTTGGTTCATTGGTACGTTTTCAATCCAAATTGACTATAATTCATCTGGATTTTGACCATTGGTGCTCCTTCAATAAAATTTAACTAAAATTTGACATGGATTTAGTCCATTGGCGCGTTTCCAATCAAATTTGACTAAAACTTCACCTGGGTTTTATTCATTGGCGTGCTTCCAATCAAATTTGACTAAAATTTCACTTGAGTTTGGTTTGTTAGCGCGTGTCCATTCAAATTTGACTAAAATTTCGTATGAATATTCATTGTCACGCTTCAAATCAAAATGACTACAATTTTATTTGAGTTTTCAGTCAAATTTAACTGTAATTTCGTCTAGATCTTGGCCATTGGTGCTCCTCCAATCAAATTTGACATAGTTTCACACGGGTTTAGTTCATTGGTGCATTTCCAAACAAATTTGACTAAAATTTCACTTGGATTTTGTTCATTGGTGTTTTTCCAATCAAATTTGACTAAAATTTCACTTGAGTTTGGTTCATATGAGCGTTTCCAGTCAAATTTGCCAAAAATTTCACTTGGGTTTTGTTCATTGGCATGTTTCCAATCAAATTTGACTAAAATTTCACTTGAGTTTGATTCATTGGCGCGTTTTCAATCAAATTTGACTAAAATTTTGTTGGGATTTTGTTCATTTTCGTGCCTCAAATCAAATATGACTACAATTTCATCTGAGTTTTGTTAAATGAGGCATTTTCAATAAAATTTGACTATAATTTCGCTTGAGTTTGGTTCATAAAAGCGTTTCCAGTCAAATTTGCCAAAAATTTCACTTGGGTCTTGTTCATTGGTGTGTTTCCAATCAAATTTGACTAAAATTCCACATGGGTTTAGTTCATTGGCGCGTTTCCCATTAAATTTGACTAAAATTTCGCCTGGATTTTGTTCATTGGGGCGTTTCCAATCAAATTTGACTAAAATTTCCCTTGAGTTTATCAAATTTGACTAAAATTTCACCTGAATTTTGTTCATTGGCGTGTTTCCAATAAAATTTGACTAAAATTTTGCTTGAGTTTGGTTCATTGGGACGTTTCCAATCAAATTTGACTGAAATTTTATCAGGATTTTATTCATTGTCGCGCTTCAAATCAATATGACTACGATTTCATCTGATTTTGTTAAATGGCACGTTTCCAATCAAATTCGACCAAAATTTCACCTGAGTTTTGTTCATTGGCATGTTTCCAATCAAATTTGACTAAAATTTCACTTGAATATGATTCATTAACGCATTTTCATTCAAATTTAACCAAAATTTTGTCTGGATTTATTTCACTGGTGCACTTCAAATCAAATATTCGTCTAAGTTTTGTTAAATGGTGCATTTTCAATCAAGTTTGAGTAAAATTTTATCAGAATTTTGTTCATTGGTGCGCTTCCAATCGAATTTGACTATAATTTCACATTGGTTTAGTTCATTGGCGTGTTTCAAATCAAATTTGACTAAAATTTCATCTGGATTTTGTTCATTGACGTGTTTTCAATCAAATTTCACTTGAATTTGGTTCATTGGCGTGTTTCCAATCAAATTTGACTAAAATTTCGTCTGAGTTTTGTTAAATGGGCATTTTCAATCAAATTTGAGTAAAATTTCATCTGAATTTTGATCATTGGTACTCTTCCAAATGAATTTAACTAAAATTTCACATGGGTTTAGTTCATTGGCATGTTTCCAATCAAATATGACCAAAATTTCACCTTAGGTTAGTTCATTGGCACGTTTCCAAACAAATTTGATAAAAATTCCATCTGCGTTTTGTTCATCGATGGATTTTCAATAAAAGTTAACTAAAATTTCTCATTGGTTTAGTTATTGGCGCGTTTCCATTAAAATTTGACTTAAATTTAGATTTGATTATGTTCATTAGTAGGTTTCTTGTCAAATTTGACTAAAATTTCGCTTAGATTTAGTGCATCGATGCTTTTTCAATCAAATTTGACTAAAATATCATCTACGTTTTGTTCATCGATGGGTTTTCAATCAAATTTGACTAAAATTTCACCTGAACTTAGTTCCTTGGCGCGTTTTCGATCAAATTTGACTAAAATTTCACTTGAGTTTGGCTCATTGGTGCGTTTCCAATCAAATTTAACTAAAATTTCATCTAGATTTTGTTTATTGGTGCGCTTCCAATCAAATTTGATGAAAATTTCACATTAGTTTAGTTCATTGGCGCGTTTTAGATCAGATTTGACTAGAATTTCACTTGGGTGTTTTCATTAGCGTGTTTCCAATCAAATTTGACAAAATTTTCACTTGAATTTGATTCAATGGCACGTTTCTAATCAAATTTGACTAAAATTTCATTTGAATTTTGTTCGTTACTGCGCTTCAAATCAAATATGACAACAATTTCTTTTGAGTTTTGTTAAATGGCACTTTTTCTATCAAATTTGAGTAAAATTTCATCTGAATTTTGATCATTGGTACTTTTCCAATCAAATGTGTCTATAATTTCACATTGGTTTAGTTCATTGGCGCATTTCAAATCAAATTTGATTAAAATTCCACCTGAGTTTTGTTCATTGACGTGTTTACAATCAAGTTTGACTAAAATTTAACTTGAATTTGGTTCATCGGCACGTTTCCAATCAAATTTGACTAAAATTTCGTTTAGATTTTGTTCGTTGTCGCGCTTAAAATCAAATATGATAACAATTTCATCTAAGTTTTTGTTAAATTGCACTTTCTCAATCAAATTTGACTAACATTTCATCTGAATTTTGATCATTGGTGCTATTCCAATCAAATTTGACTAAAATTTCACATAGATTTAGTTCATTGGCACGTTTCCAATCAAATTTAACAAAAACTTCACCTGGGTTTTGTTCATTGCCGTGTATCCAATCAAATTTGACTAAAATTTTAGTTGAGTTTGATTCATTGGCGCATTTTCAGTTAAATTTGACTAAAATTTCACTTGAGTTTGGTTCATTGGCACGTTTCCAATCATATTTAACTAAAATTTAGTCAGGATTTTGTTCATTGTCATGCTTCAAATGAAATATGTCTACAATTTTTATATTAGTTTTGTTAAATGGAGGGTTTCCAATCAAATTTGACTAAAATTTCACCTGAGTTTTGTTCATTGGCGAGTTTCCAATCAAATTTGACAAAAATTTTGTCTGCAGTTTGTTCATTAGCGCACTTCAAATCAAATATGACGACAATTTCATGCAAGTATTGTTAAGTGGCATGTTTTCAATCAAATTTGAGTAAAATTTCATCTGAATTTTGTTCATTGGTGCACATCCAATCAAAATTGACTATAATTTCACATTGGTTTAGTTCATTGGCACATTTCCAATCAAATTTGACTAAAATTTCACCTGGGTCTTGTTCATTGGCGTGTTTCCAATCAAATTTGACAAAAATTTTGTCTGCAGTTTGTTCATTAGCGCACTTCAAATCAAATATGACGACAATTTCATGCAAGTATTGTTAAGTGGCATGTTTTCAATCAAATTTGAGTAAAATTTCATCTGAATTTTGTTCATTGGTGCACATCCAATCAAAATTGACTATAATTTCACATTGGTTTAGTTCATTGGCACATTTCCAATCAAATTTGACTAAAATTTCACCTGGGTCTTGTTCATTGGAGTGTTTCCAATCAAATTTCACTAAAATTTCGCTTGAATTTGGTTCATTGGCACGTTTTCAACCAAATTTGATTAAAATTTCGTCTGGATTTTGTTAATTATCGCACGTCAAATCAAATACGACTACAATTTCATCTTAGTTTTGTTAAATGACACGTTTTCAATCAAATTTGATTAAACTTTCATTTGAATTTTGATCATTGGTGCTCTTCCAATCCAATTTGACTAAAATTTCACATGAGTTTAGTTCATTGGCGCGTTTCCAATCAAATTTGACAAAAATTCCACCTTAGACTGGTTTATTAGTGCATTTCCAATCAAATTTGACTAAAATTTCACCTGATTTTTGTTCATTGGCATGTTTCCAATCAAATTTGACTAAAATTTCACTTGAGTTTAGTTCATTGGCGCATTTCCAATCAAATTTGACTAAGATTTTGTCTGGATTTTGTTCATTATCGCGCTTCAAATCAAATATGAACACAATTTTATCTAAGTTTTGTTAAATGGCGCCTTTTCAATCAAATTTGAGTAAAATTTCATCTGGATTTTGATCATTGGTGCTCTTCCAATCAAATTTGACTAAAATTTCACGTGAGTTTAGTTCATTGGAGCGTTTCCAATCAAATTTGACAAAGATTTCACCCGAGTTTTATTCATTGACTTGTTTCCAATCAAATTTGCCTAAAATTTCACTTGAGTTTGGTTCATTGGCACATGTTCAATCAAATTTTACTAAAATTTCGTCTGGATTTTGTTCATTGTCGCGCTTCAAATCAAATATGACTACAATTTCATCGGAGTTTTTATACATGACGCGTTTTCAATCAAATTTAACTATAACTTCATCTGGATTTTGATCATTGGTGCTCCTTCAATCAAATTTAACTAAAATTTAGTTCATTGGTGTGTTTCCAATCAAATATAACTAAAATTTCACCTGGATTTTGTTCATTGGTGTGTTTCCAATCGAGTTTGACTAGAATTTCACTTGAGTTTGGTTCATAGGAGCGCTTCCAATTAAATTTGACTAAAATTTCACCTGGAATTTGTTCATTAGTGCTTTTCCAATTAAATTTGACTAAAATTTCATCAAGATTTTGTTTATTGTCATGCTTCAAAACAAATATGACTAAATTTCATCTGAGTTTACTAAATGGCGCGTTTCCAATCAAATTTGACTAAAATTTCACCTGTGTTTTGTTCATTGGCGTGTTTCCAACCAAATTTAACTAAAATTTCACTTGCGTTTGGTTCAGCGGCGTGTTTCCATTCAAATTTGACTAAAATTTCTTCCGGATCTTGTTCATTGTTGTGCTTCAAATCAAATATGACTAAATTTCATCTGAGTTTATTAAATGGCGCGTTTCCAATCAAATTTAACTAAAATTTTACCTGCATTTTGTTCATTGGCATGTTTCCAATCAGATTTGAGTAAAATTTCACTTGTGTATGGTTCATTGACGTGTTTCCATTCAAATTTGACTAAAATTTCACCTGCGTTGTGTTCATCTTTGAGTTTCCAATCAAAGATAACTAAAATTTCTCATGGGTTTAGTTTATCTACGCATTTTCAATAAAATTTGAGAAATTTTGACTCAAATTTAGATTTGATCTTGTTCATTAGAGTGTTTCCAGTCAAATTTGACAAAAAATCCACTTAGGTTTAGTTCATTAGCGTGTTTTCAATCAAATTTGACAAAAAATTCATCTGTGTTTCCTTTATCGGTGCGTTTCCAATCAAATTTGACTAAAATTTCACCTGAAATTTTTTTCATTGGTGTGTTTCCAATCAAATTTGACTAAAATTTCGTCTGAATTTTCTTTATCGTCGAGCTTTAAACCAAAATGACTACAATTTCATTAGAGTTTTGTTAAATGGCGTGTTTTCAATCAAATTTGAGTAAAATTTCACTTGGGGTTTTTTCATTGGCGTGTTTCCAAGCAAATTTGACTAAAATTTCACTTGAGTTGGTTTGTTGTTGCGTTACCAATTAAATTTGACTTAAATTTCTTTTGAATTTTGTTCATTGTCACGCTTCAAGTTAAATATGACTACAATTTCATTTGAGTATTATTAAATGATGCATTTTCAATCAAATTTGAGTAAATTTTCATCTAAATTTTGTTCATTAGTGTGCTTCCAATCAAATTAGACTAAAATTTCACTTGATTTTTGTCCATTGGCATGCGTCCAATAAATTTGAATAAAATTTCACTTGAGTTTGATTCATTGGCACGTTTCTAATCAAATTTGAATAAGGTTTCACCTGAATTTTGTTCATTTGCGTGTTTCCTTTAAAGTTTAACTAAAATTTCACTTAAGTTTGGATCATTGGAGCGTGTCCACTCAAATTTGACTAAAATTTCGTCTGCATTTTGTTCATTGCCGTGCTTCAAATAAAATATGACTATAATTTCATCTAAGTTTTGTTAAATGGCACGTTTTCAATCAAATTTGAGTAAAATTCCATCTAGATTTTGATCATTGGTGCTCCTCCAATCTAATTTGACTAAAATTTCACATGCGTTTAGTTCATTGGTGCATTTCCAATCAAATTTGAAAAAAAAATTTCACTTAGATTTTGTTCATCGGCGTGTTTCCAATCAAATTTGACTAAAATTTCACTTGAGCCTGGTTCATTGTCGCGTTTCCAATCAAATTTGAGTAAAATTTCGTTAAGATTTTGTTCATTGTTGCGCAACAAATCAAATATGACGACAATTTCATTTGAGTTTTGTTAAATAGTGCGTTTCCAATCAAATTTGACTAAAATATCACCTGAAGTCTGTTCTCTAGCGTGTTTCTAATCTAATTTGATTAAAATTTCGTTTGAGTTTGGTTCATTGACTCATTTCCATTCAAATTCGACTATAATTTCATCTGAATTTTGTTCATTGGCGCGCTTCAAATCAAATATAACTACAATTTCATCTCAGTTTTGTTAAATAGCACGTTTTCAATCAAATTCGAGTAAAATTTCATCTGAATTTTGTTCGTTGGTGCACTTCCAATCAAATTTGACTAAGATTTTATTGGGTTTTGTCCATTGGCATGCTTCCAATCAAATTTGACTAAAATCTCACTTGAGTTTGATTCATTGGCCTGTTTCCAATCAAATTTGACCAAAATTTCACTTGATATAACTACAATTTCATCTCAGTTTTGTTAAATAGCACGTTTTCAATCAAATTCGAGTAAAATTTCATCTGAATTTTGTTCGTTGGTGCACTTCCAATCAAATTTGACTAAGATTTTATTGGGTTTTGTCCATTGGCGTGCTTCCAATCAAATTTGACTAAAATCTCACTTGAGTTTGATTCATTGGCCTGTTTCCAATCAAATTTGACCAAAATTTCACTTTGTTCTTTGTTGCGTTTCAAATCTAATATGACTGCAATTTCATCTACGTTTTGTTAAATGGCGCGTTTACAATCAAATCTGAGTAAAATTTCATCCGGATTTTGATCATTGGTGCTCCTCCAATCAAATTTGACTAAAATCTCTCATGAGTTTTGTTCATTGATACGTTTCCTTTCAAATTTGAATAAAATTTCACTTGGATTTTGTTCATTGACATGTTTCCAATCAAATTTTACTAAAATTTCACTTGAGTTTGGCTCATATGAGCGTTTCCAATCAAATTTGACTAAAAATTCACCTGTGTTTTGTTTATTGGTGTGTTTCCAACCAAATTTAACTAACATTTCACTCGCGTTTGGTTCAGTGGCTTGTTTCCATTCAAATTTGACTAAAATTTCTTCAATATTTTGTTCATTGTCGTGCTTCAAATCAAATATGACTAAATTTTATCTGAGTTTATTAAATGTCGCGTTTCCAATCAAATTTGACTAAAATTTCACCTAAATTTTGTTCGTTAGCATGTTTCCAGTCAGATTTGACTAAAATTTCACTTGAGTATGGTTCATTGACACGTTTCCATTCAAATTTGACCAAAATTTCACCTGCGTTGTGTTCATCTTTGAGTTTCCAATCAAAGTTAACTAAAATTTCTCATGGGTTTAGTTTATCTACGCATTTCCAATACAATTTGACTCAGATTTAGATTTGATTTTGTTCATTAGCGGGTTTCCAGTCAAATTTGACAAAAATTCCACTTAGGTTTAGTTCATTAGCACATTTTCAATCAAATTTGAAAAAAAAAATCATCTGCGTTTCCTTCATCGACGGGTTTCCAATTGAATTTGACTAAAATTTCACCTAAATTTGGTTCATTGGCCCATTTCCAATCAAATTTGACTAAAATATTGTTTGGATTTCATTCGTTGTTGCACTTCAAATCAAATATGACTACAATTTCATTTGAGTTTTGTTGAATGGCGCGTTTTCAATCAAATTTGACTATAATTTCATCTAGATTTTAATCATTGGGGCTCCTCTAATCAAAATTGACTAAAATTTCACATGGGTTTAGTTCGTTGGTGCTTTTCCAATCAAATTTGACTAAAATTTCCCCTGAATTTTGTTCATCGGCATGTTTCCAATCAAATTGGACTAAAATTTCAATTGAGTTTGGTTCATAGGAGCGTTTTCAATCAAATTTGACTAAAATTTTACCTGAGTTTTGTTCATTGGCGTGTTTACAATTAAATTTGACTAAAATTTCACTTAAGTTTTGTTTATTGGCACATTTCAAATCAAATTTGACTAAAATTTCGTCAGGATTTTGTCCATTGTTGCGCTTCAAATCAAATATGACTACAATTTCATCTGAGTTTTGTTAAATGGCTCATTTCCAATAAAATTTGGCCAAAATTTCAGTTGAGTTTTGTTCATTGGCGTGTTTCCAATCAAATTTGGCTATAATTTCACTTGAGTATGGTTTATTGCCACGTTTCCAATCAAATTTGATAAAAATTTCATCTGGGTTTTGCTCCTCGGCGGGTTTCCAATCAAATTTGTCTAAAATTTCACTTGAGTTTGGATCATTGTCGGGTTTCCAATCAAATTTGAGTAAAATTTCACCTGCATTTTGTTCATCTCCAGGTTTCCAATCAAAGTTAACTAAAATTTCTCGTGGGACTAGTTTATTTAAACATTTCCAATAAAATTTGACCAAAATTTAGATTTGGTTTTGTTCATTAGTGGGTGTCCAGTCAAATTTGACTAAAATTCCGCAAAAGGTGTAGTTCATTAGCGTGTTTTCAATCAAATTTGACTAAAATTTCATCTGCATTTCGTTCATCGACGAGTTTCAAGTCAAATTTGACTAAAATTTCACTTGAGTTTAGTTTATTGGCGCGTTTCCAATCAAATTTGACTAAAATTCCATCAGCATTTTGTTCATTGGCATGTTTCCAATCAGATTTGACTAAAGTTTCACTTGAATTTGGTTGATTGGTGTGTTGCCAATTAAATTCGACTAAAATTTCGTCTGAATTTTGTCCATTGGCGTGCTTCCAATCAAATTTGAAAAAAGTTTACTTTAGATTGATTCGTTGGTGCGTTTCCAATCAAATTTGACTAAAATTTCATTCGAATTTTGTTTATTGCCACGCTTTAAATAAAATATGACAACAATTTCAACTGAGTTTTCTTAAATGGCACGTTTTCAATCAAATTAGAGTAAAATTTCATCTGAATTTTGATCATTGGTGCTCCTCCAATCAAATTTGATTAAAATTTCACATGGATTTAGTTCATTGGCGTGTTTCCAATCAAATTTGACTAAAATTTCACTTGAATTTGGTTTATCGGCGCATTTCTAATGAAATTTGATTAAAATTTCTTCGGGATTTTGTTCATTGTCTCACTTCAAATCAAATATAACAACAATTTCATCCGAGTTCTGTTAAATAGCGCATTTCTAATCAAATTTGACTAAAATTTCACTTGATTTTGGTTTATTGACGCGTTTCCATTCAGATTTAACTGAAATTTCATCTGAATTTTATTCATTGGCATGCTTCAAATCAAATATAACTACAATTTCATCTGAGTTTTATTAAATAGCGAGTTTTCAATCGAATTTGAGTAAAATTTCATCTGAATTTTGCTCATTGGTGTGCTTCTAATCAAATTTGACTAAAATTTCACTTGAGTTTCATTCATTGTAGCGTTTTCAATCAAATTTGACTAAAATTTTACCTAGGTTTTGTCCATTACGTGCTTCCAATCAAATTTGACTAAAATTTCACTTGAGTTTGATTCATTGGCACATTTCCAATCAAATTTGACTAAAATTTCACTTGAGTTTGGTTCATTAGCGCATGTCCAATCAAAATTTGACTAAAATTTCATCTTGATTTTGTTCATTGTCGCGCTTCAAATCAAATATGGCCACACTTTCATCTGAGTTTTGTTAAATGATGCATTTTCAATCAAATTTGAGTAAAATTTCATCTGAATTTTGATCATTGTTGCACTTCCAATCAAATTTGACTAAAATTTCACTTGAGTTCGATTCAATGTCTCGTTTTCAATCAAATTTGACTAAAATTTCACTTGAGTTTAGTCCATTGGCATGCTTCCCATCAAATTTGACTAAAACTTCACTTGAGTTTGATTCATTAGCACGTTTCCAATCAAATTTGACTAAAATTTACCTGAATTTTGTTCATTAGCATGTTTCCAATCAAATTTGACTAAAATTTCACTTGAATAGGGTTCATTGGCATATGTCCAATCAAATTTGACTAAAATATCGTCTAGCTTTTGTTCATTATCGCGCTTCAAATCAAATATGAGTACAATTTCATTTGAGTTTTGTTAAATGGCGCGCTTTCCAATCAAATTTGACTAAAATTTCACATGGGTTTGGTTCATTGGCACGTTTCTAATCAAATTTGAATAAAATTTCACCAGAATTTTGTTCATTGGCGTGTTTCCAATCAAATTTGACAAAAAATTCACTTGAGTTTGATTCATAGGAATGTTTCCAATCAAATTTGACTAAAATTTTACCTGAGTTTTGTTCATTGGTGTGTTTCCAATCAAATTTGACTAAAACTTTACTTGAGTTTAGTTCATTGGCACGTTTCCAATCAAATTTGACTAAAATTCGTCAGGATTTTGTTCATTGTCGCTCTTCAAATCAAATATGACTACAATTTTATCCGAGTTTTGGTAAATGGCACGTTTCCAATCAAATTTGACTGAAATTTCACGTGAATTTTGTTGTTCAACGTGCTTCTAATCAAATTTAACTAAAATTTCACTTGAGTTTGGTTCATTGATGCATTTCCAGTTAAATTTAACTAAAATTTCACCTGTGTTTTGTTCATCTCTGAGTTTCCGATCAAAGTCAACTAAAATTTCTCATGGGTTTAGTTTATTTGCACATTTCCAGTAAAATTTGACTCAAATTTAGATTTGATTTTGTTCATTAGAGGGTTTCCAGTCAAATTTGACTAAAATTCCACTTGGGTTTATTTCATTGGCACGTTTTCAATCAAATTTGAAAAAAAATTTCATCTGCGTTACATTCATCAACGAGTTTCCAATCTAATTTGACTAAAATTTCACTTCAATTTGGTTCATTGGCGCGTTTCTAATCAAATTTGAGTAAAATATCGTCTCGATTTCATTCGTTGTTGCACTTCAAATTAAATATGACTATAATTTCATCTGATTTTTGTTAAATGCCGCGTTTTCAATTAGATTTGACTATAATTTTATCCACATTTTTTTATCATTAGTGCTTCTCCAATCGAATTTGACTAAAATTTCACATGAGTTTAGTTCATTGGCACGTTTCCAATCAAATTTGACTAAAATATCATCTGAATTTTGTTCATTGGCATGTCTCCAATCAAATTTGCCTAAAATTTCACTTGAGTTTGGTTCATAGGAGCGTTTCCAATCAAATTCGACTAAAATATCAACTGAGTTTTGTTCATTGGCGTGTTTCCAATAAATTTGACTAAAATTTCATTTGAGTTTGGTTCATTGGTGTGTTTCCAATCAAATTTAACTAAAATTTCATCACGATTTTGTCCATTGTCGCACTTCAAATCAAATATGACTACAGTTTCATCTAAGTTTTGTTAAATGGCACGTTTCCAATCAAATTTGACAAGAAATTCACCTGAATTTTGTTCATTAGCGTGTTCCTAACAAAATTTGGCTAAAATTTCACTTGAGTATGGTTCATTGTCGTGTTTTCCAATAAAATTTGATAAAAATTTCATCTAGGTTTTGTTCCTCAGGGGGTTTCCAATCAAATTTGACTAACATTTCACCTGAGTTTGGTTCATTGCCGGTTTTCCAATCAAATGTGACTAAAATTTCACCTGCGCTTTGTTCATCTCTGGGTTTCCAATCAAAGTTAACTAAAATTTCTCATGGGTTTAGTTTATTTATGCATTTCCAATAAAATTTGACTCAATTTTAGATTTGGCCTTGTTCATTAGCGAGTGTCCAGTCAAATTCGACTAAAATTCCTCCTAGGTCTAGTTTATTAGCACGTTTTCTGTCAAGTTTGACTAAAATTTCATCTGCATTTCGTTCATCGACGGGTTTCCAATCAAATTTGACTAAAATTTCATTTGGATTTAGTTCATTGGCGGGTTTCCAATCAAAATTTACTAAAATTTTACCTTAGTTTTGTTCATTGGCATGTTTTCAATCAAATTTGACTAAAATTTCACTTGAGCTTAGTTGATTGGCGCGTTGCCAATCAAATTTGACTAAAATTTCGTCTGAATTTTGTTAATGGGAGTGCCTCCAATAAAATTTGACTAAAATTTCACTTTAGTTTGATTCGTTGACGCGTTTCCAATCAAATTTGACTAAAATTTCACTTGGATTTTGTTCATTGGCGTGTTTTCAATCAAACTTAACTAAAATTTCACTTGAATTTGGTTCATTGGCGCATGTCTAATCAAATTTGACTAAAATTTCATCTGAATTTTGTTCATTATCGCGCTTCAAATCAAATATGATTACAATTTCATCTGAGTTTTGTTAGATGGCACGTTTTTAATCAAATTGGAGTAAAATTTCATCTAGATTTTGATCATTGGTGCTCCTTTAATCAAATATGACTACAATTTCATCTGAGTTTTGTTAAATGGTGCGTTTTGAATCAAATTTGAGTAAAATTTCATCTAGATTTTGATCATTGGTACTCCTCCAATCAAATTTGACTAAAATTTCACTTGAGTTTGGTTCATTAATGCATTTCCAATCAAATTTGACTAAAAATTCATCAGGATTTTGTTCAATGTCACGCTTCAAATCTAATATGATGCTAATTTCATCTGAGTTTTGTTAAATGGCGTATTTTCTATCAAATTTGAGTAAAATTTCATCTGAATTTTGTTTATTGGTGCGCTTCCAATAAAATTTGAATAAAATTTCACTTGAGTTTGATTCATTGGCACATTTTCAATCGAATTTGACTAAAATTTCACCTGAATTTTATCCATTAGCATGCTTCTAATCAGATTTGACTAAAATTTCACTTGAGTTTGATTCATTGGCACGTTTCCAATAAATTTTGACTAAAATTTCATCGAATTTTCTTCATTGGCATGTTTCCAATCAAATTTGACTAAAATCTCATTTGAATTTTGTTCATTGTCGTGCTTCAAATCGAATATGACTACGATTTCATCTGTCAAAGTGGCCTAAAATTTCAGTTTAGTCTTGTTCATTAGCTCGTGTCTAATCAAATTTGACTAAAATTTCGTCTGGATTTTGTTCATTGTTCGCGCTTCAAATCAAATATGACTACAATTTCATCTGAGTTTTGTTAAATGGTGCATTTTCAATCAAGTTTCAGTAAAATTTCATCTGGATTTTGATCATTGGTGCTCCTCCAATCAAATTTGACAAAAAAAATTCACATGGGTTTAGTTCATTGGTGCTTTTCCAATCAAATTTGACTAAAATTGCACTTGGATTTTGTTCATTGGCGTGTTTCCAATCAAATTTGACTAAAATTTCACTTGAATTTGATTCATTGGTGCGTTTCCAATCAAATTTAACTAAAATTTCGTTGGGATTTTGTTATTACCGCTCTTCAAATCTAACATGATGCCAATTTCATCTGAGTTCTGTTAAATGACGCATTTTCAATCAAATTTTAGTAAAATATCATCTGAATTTTGTTTATTGGTGCTCTTCCAATCAAATTTGACTAAAATTTCACTTGAGTTTGATTCATTAGCACGTCATAAATCAAATTTGACTAAAATTTTACCAGGGTTTTGTCTATTAGCATGCCTCCAATCAAATTTGACTAAAATTTCACTTGAGTTTGATTCATTGGGCGCATTTCCAAACAAATTTGACTAAAATTTCACTTGAATTTTCTTCATTGGCTTGTTTCCAATAAAATTTGAGTAAAATTTCATCTGGATTTTGTTTATTGTCACGCTTCAAACCAAATATGACTACAATTTCATCAGAGTTTTGTAAAATGGCGTGTTTTCAATCAAATTTGCTTAAAATTTCACTTGGGTTTTGTTCATTGGCGTGTTTCCAAGCAAATTTCACTAAAATTTCACTTGAGTTTGATTTATTGTCGCATTTCCAATCAAATTTGACTAAAATTTCTTTTGAATTTTATTCATTGTCGTGCTTCAAACCAAATATGACTACAATTTCATCTGAGTATTGTTAAATGGTGTGTTTTCAATCAAATTTGAGTAAAATTTCATCTGAATTTTGTTCATTGGTGCGCTTTCAATCAAATTCAACAAAAATTTCACTTGAGTTCGATTCATTGGCCTGTTTTCAATCAAATTTGACTAAAGTTTCACCTGATTTGTGTCCATTGGCGTGCTTCCAATAAATTTGAATAAAATTTCACTTGAATTTGATTCATTAGCACGTTTCTAATCAAATTTGACTAAAATTTCACATGAATTTTGTTCACTGACATGTTTCCAATCAAGTTTGACTAAAATTTCACTTGAGTTTGAATCATTGGCACGTGTCCAATCAAATTTGACTAAAATTTCGTCTGCATTTTATTCATTGTCGCGCTTCAAATCAAATATGACTACAATTTCATCTAAGTTTTGTTAAATGGCGCGTTTTCAATCAAATTTGAGTAAAATTTCATCTGGATTTTGATCATTGGAGCTCCTCGAATCAAATTTGACTAAAATTTCACATGAGTTTAGGTCATTAGTGCGTTTCCAATCAAATTTGACAAAAAATTCACTTGGATTTTGTTCATTGGCATGTTTCCAATCAAAGTTGACTAAATTTCACTTGAGCTTGGTTCATCGGCATGTTTCCAATCTAATTTGACTAAAATTTCGTGAAGGTTTTGTTCTTTGTCGTGCTACAAATCAAAAATGACGACAATTTCATTTGAGTTTTGTTAAATAGTGCGTTTTCAGTCAAATTTGACTAAAATATCACCTGAAGTGTGTTCTCTGGCGTGTTTCTAATCCAGTTTGATTAAAATTTCACTTGAGTTTGGTTCATTGATGCGTTTCCATTCAAATTTGACTACAATTTCATCTGAATTTTGTTCATTATCGTGCTTCAAATCAAATATAACTACAATTTCATCGTAATTTTGTTAAATAGCACGTTTTCAATCAAATTTGAGTAAAATTTCATTTAAATTTTGTTCGTTGGTGCGTTTCCAATCAAATTTGACTAAAATTTCACTTAATTTGCTTCATTATTGCGTTTTCAATCAAATTTAACTAAAATTTTACTGGGTTTTGTCCATTGGCGTGCTTCCAGTCAAATTTGAACAAAATTTCACTTGAGTTTGATTCATTGGTGCGTTTCCAATCAAATCTGACTAAAACTTCACTTGAGTTTGATTCATTGGCATGTTTCCTATCAAATTTGACTAAAATTTCATCTGAGTTTCGTTCATTGGCATGTTTCCAATCAAATTTGACTAAAATTTCACTTGAATTGGGTTTATTGGCACGTGTCCAATCAAATTTGACTAAAATATCATCTAGATTTTTTTTATCACGCTTCAAGTCTAATATGACAACAATTTCATCTGAGTTTTGTTAAATGGCGCGTATTCAATCAAATTTGAGTAAATTTTCATCTGGATTTTGATCATTGGTGCTCCTCCAATCAAATTTGACTAAAATTTCACATGAGTTTTGTTCATTGGCACGTGTCCTTTCAAATTTGAATAAAATTTCACCTGGATTTCGTTCATTGGCATGTTTCCAATCAAATTTGACTAAAATTTCATTTGAGTTTAGTTCATACGAGCGTTTCCAATCAAATTTGACTAAAATTTCCCCTGTGTTTTGTTCATTAGCGTGTTTCCAATCAAATTAAACTAAAATTTCACTTAAGTTTTGTTCAGTGGCGTGTTTCCAATCAAATTTGACTAAAATTCATCAGGATTTTTTTCGTTGTCACGCTTAAAATCAAATATGACTACAATTTCAACTGAGTTTTGTTAAATGAGGCGTTTCCAATCAAATTTGATTAAAATTTCACCTAAATTTTGTTGTTTTGTGTGTTTCTAATCAAATTTGACTAAAATTTCACTTGAGTTCGGTTCATTGACGCGTTTCCATTCAAATTTGACTAAAATTTCTCCTGCGTTTTGTTCATCTTTGAGTTTCCAATCAAAGTTCACTAAAATTTCTCATGGGTTTAGTTTATCTACGCATTTCCAATAAATTTTGACTCAAATTTAGCCCCCGTTTGGTACCCATTTTTTTCAAAATGTATTTTTCTCTCTCTTCTTTCCAACCACACATTCTTTATTAAATTAATATTACACCTAAATCAAAAACTTTTTCTTATTTTTCAATCACACACTTACCATCAAGTTACTATTCTAAAATGCATTTTTACATAAAAATGTCTCTCAAACACCCCCTTCAAATTTGATTTTGTTCATTAGCAGGTTTCCAGTCAAATTTGACAAAAATTCCACTTAAGTTTAGTTCATTAGCACATTTTCAATCAAATTTGACAAAAATTTCATCAGCGTTTCCTTCATTGGTGTGTTTCCAATCAAATTTGACTAAAATTTCATTTGAATTTGGTTCATTGACCCATTTTCAATCAAATTTGACTAAAATATTGTCTGGATTTTGTTCGTTATTGTGCTTCAAATCAAATATGACTACAATTTCATCCGAGTGTTTTTAAATGGCGCGTTTTCAATCAAATCTAGATTTTGATCATTAGGGCTCGTCCAATCAAATTTGACTAAAATTTCACATGGGTTTAATTCATTGGCGCATTTCCAATCAAATTTGACTAAAATTTTCCCTGAATTTTGTTCATCGGCGTGTTTCCAATCAAATTTGACTAAAATTTCACTTGAGTTTGGTTCATATGAGCGTTTCCAATCAAATTTGACTAAAATTTCACCTGGGTTTTGTTTATTGGCGTATTTACAATCAAATTTGACTAAAATTTCACTTGAATTTGTTTCATTGGCGCGTTTCCAATCAAATTTGACTAAAATTTCACCTGGGTTTTGTTTATTGGCGTATTTACAATCAAATTTGACTAAAATTTCACTTGAATTTGTTTCATTGGCGCGTTTCCGATCAAATTTGACTAAAATTTTGTCAGGATTTTGTCCATTGTTGCGCTTCAAATCAAATATGACTGCAATTTCATCTAAGTTTTGTTAAATGGCACATTTCCAATCAAATTTAACTAAAATTTCACTTGAGTTTTGTTCATTGGCGTGTTTCCAATCAAATTTGGCTATAATTTCACTTGAGCATGGTTCACTTCCGCGTTTCCAATCAAATTTGATAAAAATTTCATCTGGGTTCTGTTCCTTGGCGAGTTTCCAATCAAATTTGTCTAAAATTTCACTTGAGTTTGGTTCATTGCTGAGTTCCAATCAAATTTGGGTAAAATTTCACCTGCGTTTTGCTCATCTCCGAGTTTCCAGTCAAAGTTAACTAAAATTTAGATTTGGTTTTGTTCATTAGTGGGTTTTCTGTCAAATTTGACTAAAATCTCACTTAGGTTTAGTTCATTGGGGTGTTTTCAATTAAATTTGACTAAAATTTCATCTGCTTATCGTAAATTTGACTAAAATTTCACTTGGGTTTAGTTCATTGGCACGTTTCCAATCAAATTTGACTAAAATTTCACCTAAGTTTTGTTCATTAGCATGTTACCAATCCAATTTAACTAAAATTTCACTTGAGTTTGGTTGATTGGCGCGTTGCCAATCAAATTTGACTAAAATTTCGTCTGAATTTTGTTCATTAGCGTGCTTCCAATCAAATTTAACAAAAATTTCACTTTAGATTGATTCATTGGTGCATTTCCAATCAAATTTGATTAAAATTTCACTTGAATTTTATTCATTGGTGTTTTTCCAATCAAATTTGTCTAAAATTTTACTTGAGTTTGGTTCATTGGCATGTGTCCAATCAAATTTGACTAAAATTTCGTCTGAATTTTGTTTATTGCCGCGCTTCAAATCAAATATGACAACAATTTCATCTGAGTTTTGTTAAACGGCGCATTTTCAATTAAATTGGAGTAAATTTTCATTTGAATTTTGATCATTGATGCTCTTCCAATCAAATTTGACTAAAATTTCACATGGATTTAGTTCATTGGCGCGTTTCCAATGAAATTTGACTAAAATTTCACTTGAGTTTGGTACATTGGCCCGTTTCCAATGAAATTTGATTAAAATTTCTTCAGGATTTTGTTCATTGTCGCGCTTCAAATCAAATATGACAACAATTTCATCTGAGTTTTGTTAAATAGCGCGTTTCCACTCAAATTTACCTAAAATTTCACTTGAGATTGGTTTATTTACGCGTTTCCATTCAGGTTTGACTGTAATATCATCTAAATTTTGTTCATTGGCATGCTTCAAATCAAATATAACTACAATTTCATTTGAGTTTTATTAAATAGCGCGTTTTCAACCAAATTTGAGTAAAATTTCATCTGAATTTTGTCATTGGTGCGTTTCCAATCAAACTTGACTAAAATTTCACTTGAGTTTCATTCCTTGTAGTGTTTTCAATCAAATTTAACTAAAATTGCACCTGAATCTTTTCCATTGGCGCGCTTCCAATCAAATTTGACTAAAATATCACTTGAGTTTGATTCATTGGCGCGTTTCTAATCAAAATTGACTAAAATTTCACCTGAATTTTGTTCATTGGTGTGTTTCCAATCAAATTTGACTAAAATTTCACTTGAGTTAGGTTCATTGGAACGTGTCAAATCAAATTAGACTAAAAGTTCATCTGAATTTAGTTCATTATCGCGCTTCAAATAAAATATGACTGCAATTTCATCAGAGTTTTGTTAAATGGCGCATTTTCAATCAAATTTGAGTAAAATTCCATCTAGATTTTGATCATTGGTGCTCCTCCAATCAAATTTGACTAAAATTTCACATGCGTTTAGTTCATTGGCGCATTTCCAATCAAATTTGATAAAAATTACACCTGGATTTTGTTCATTGGCGTGTTTCCAATCAGATTTGACTAAAATTTCACTTGAGTTTGGCTCATTGGCTCGTTTCCAATCAAATTTGACTAAAATTTCATCAACATTTTGTTCATTATCACGCTTTAAATCAAATGTGACGACAATTTCATTTCAGTTTTGTTAAATAACGCATTTCCAATCAATTTTAACTAAAGTTTCACCTGAATTTTGTTGTCTAGCATGTTTCTAATCAAATTTGACTAAAATTTCACTTGAGTTTGGTTCATTGACGCGTTTCCATTAAAATTTGACTACAATTTCCTCTGGATTTTATTCATTGGCCCGCTTCAAATCAAATATAACTACAATTTTATCTGAGTTTTGTTAAATAGCGTGTTTTCAATTAAATTTGAGTAAAATTTCATCTGAATTTTGTTCGTTGGTGCGCTTCCAATCAAATTTGACTGAAGTTTCACTTGAGTTTGATTCATTGTCGCGTTTTCAATCAAATTTGACTAAAATTTCACCTGAGTTTTGTCCATTGGTGTGCTTCCAATCAAATTTGACCAAAATTTCACTTGAGTTTGATTCGTTGGCGCATTTCCAAGCAAATTTGACTAAATTTCTCCTGAGTTTGGTTCATTGGCACGTTTCCAATCAAATTTGACCAAAATTTCACTTGAGTTTGGTTCATTGGCGCATGTCCAATTAAAATTTGACTAAAATGTCATCTTGATTTTGTTCATTGTCGTGCTTCAAATCAAATATGACTACACTTTCATCTGAGTTTTGTTAAATGGCACATTTTCAATCAAATTTGAGTAAAATTTCATCTAAATTTTGATCATTGTTGTGCTTCCAATCAAATTTGACTAAAATTTCACTTGAGTTCGATTCATTGTCGTGTTTTCAATCAATTTGACTAAAATTTTACCTAGGATTAGTCCATTGGTGTGCTTCCAATCAAATTTGACTAAAACTTCACTTGAGTTTGATTCATTAGCATGTTTCCAATCAAATTTGACTAAAATTTCACCTGAATTTTGTTCACTGGCGTTTTTCCAATCAAATTTCCCTTGAATAGGGTTTGTTGGTGCCCGTCCATTCAAATTTGATTAAAATATCGCCTGGATTTTGTTCATTGACGTGCTTCAAATCAAATATGTCTGCAATTTCTTCTGAGTTTGGTTAAATTGCGCATTTTCAATCAAATTTGAATAAAATTTCATTTGAATTTTGTTCATTGGTGTGCTTCCAATCAAATTTGACTTTAATTTTACATGAGTTTAGTTCATTGACACGTTTTCAATTAAATTTGACTAAAATTTCACTTGAATTTTGTTCATTGGCGTGTTTCCAATGAAATTTGACTAAAATTTCACTTGAGTTTGATTCATAGGAGTGTTTCCAATCAAATTTGACTAAAATTTTACTTGAGTTTTGTTCATTGGCGCGTTTCCAATCAAATTTGACTAAAATTTCACTTGAGTTTGGTTCATTGGTGCGTTTCCAATTAAATTTGACTACAATTCATCATGATTTTGTTCATTGTCGCTCTTAAAATCAAATATGACTACAATTTTATCTGAGTTTTGTTAAATGACTCATTTTCAATCAAATTTGACTAAAATTTCATGTGAATTTTGTTGTTTGGCATGTTTTTAATCAAATTTGACTAAAATTTCATTTGAATTTAGTTCATTGACGTGTTTTCATTCAAATTTGACTAAAATTTCACCTGTGCCTTGTTCATCTCCGAGTTTCCTGTCAAAGTTAACTAAAATTTCTCATGGGTTTAGTTTATTTATTAATTTTCAATAAAATTTGACTCAAGTTTAGATTTGATTTTGTTTATTAGCGGGTTTGCTGTCAAATTTGACTAAAATTCCACTTAGGTTTAGTTTATTGGTGCGTTTTCAATCAAATTTGACAAAAAATTCATCTGTGTTTCATTCATCGACGGGTTTCCAATGGAATTTGACTAAAATTTCACTTGAATTTGGTTCATTGACCCATTTCCAATCAGATTTGAGTAAAATATTGTCTCAATTTCGTTCGTTATCGCGCTTCAAATTAAATATGACTATAATTTCATCTGAGTTTTGTTAATTAGCGCGTTTTCAATCAAATTTGACTATAATTTCATCTAGATTTTAAGCAATAGTGCTCCTCCAATCAAATTTGACTAAAATTTCACATGATTTTAGTTCATTAGCGTGTTTTCAATCAAATTTGACTAAAATATCCCTTGAATTTTGTTCATTGGCATGTCTCTAATCAAATTTGCCTAAAATTTCACCCAAGTTTGGTTCATAGGGGCGTTTCCAATCAAATTCGACTAAAATTTTACCTGGATTTTGTTCATTGGCATGTCTCTAATCAAATTTGCCTAAAATTTCACCCAAGTTTGGTTCATAGGGGCGTTTCCAATCAAATTCGACTAAAATTTTACCTGGATTTTGTTCATCGGCATGTTTCTAAGCAAATTTGACTAAAATTTCACTTGAGTTTGGTTCATTGGCGCATTTCCAATCAAATTTAACTAAGATTTCGTCAGGATTTTGTCCATTGTTGCGTTTCAAATCAAATATGACTATAGTTTCATTTGAGTTTTGTTAAATGGCGCGTTTCCAATCAAATTTAACTAAGATTTCGTCAGGATTTTGTCCATTGTTGCGTTTCAAATCAAATATGACTATAGTTTCATTTGAGTTTTGTTAAATGGCGCGTTTCCAATCAAATTTGGCAAAAAATTAGCCCGAGTTTTGTTCATTGGCATGTTTCTAATCAAACTTAGCTAAAATTTCACTTGAGTGTGGTTCATTGCCGCGTTTCCAATCAAATTTGATAAAAATTTCATCTGGGTTTTGTTCCTCAGGGGGTTTCCAATCAAATGTGACTAAAATTTCACCTGCGCTTTGTTCATCTCCAGGTTTCCAATCAAAGTTAACTAAAATTTCTCATGGGTTTACTTTATTTACGCATTTCCAATAAAATTTGACTCAAATTTAGATTTGGTTTTGTTCAGTAGCGAGTTTCCGGTTAAATTTGACTAAAATTGCACTTAGGGTTTAGTCCATTAGTAGGTTTAGTTCATTAGCACGTTTTCTATCAAGGTTGGCTAAAATTTCATCTGCGTTTCGTTCATTGGCGGGTTTCCAATCAAATTTGACTAAAATTTCACTTGGATTTAGTTTATTGGCGCGTTTCCAGTCAAATTTTACTAAAATTTTACCTGGGTTTTGTTCATTGGCAAGTTTCCAATCAAATTTGACTAAAATTTCACTTGGGTTTGGTTGGTTGGTGCGTTACCAATCAAATTTGACTAAAATTTAGTCTAAATTTTATTCATGGGTGTGTTTCCAATCAAATTTGACTAAAATTTCACCTTAGTTTGATTCGTTGGCGCATTTTCAATCAAATTTGACTAAAATTTCACCTCAATTTTGTTCATTGGCATGTTTTCACTCAAATTTGACTACAATTTCACTTGAGTTTGGTTCATTGGCGCCTGTCCAATCAAATTTGACTAAAATTTCATCTGAATTTTGTTCATTGTTGCACTTCAAATCAAATAAGACTAAAATTTCATCCGAGTTTTGTTAAATGGTATGTTCTCAATCAAATTGGAGTAAAATTTCATCTGAATTTTGATCATTGGTGCTCCTCCAATCAAATTTGACTAAAATTTCACATGGGTTTGGTACATTGGCTTTTTTCCAATCAAATTTGACCTTGATTTAGTTCTTTGGCATGTCTCCAATCAAATTTGACTAAAATTTCACTTGAGTTTGGTTCATAGGAGTGTTTCCAATGAAATTTAACTAAAATTTCACCTGGGTTTTGTTCATTGCGCGTTTCCAATCAAATTTGACCAAAATTTCGTCAGGATTTTGTTCATTGTCTTACTTCAAATCAAATATGACTAGAATTTTATCTGAGTTTTGTTAAATGGCACGTTTCTAATCAAATTTGACTAAAATTTCACCTAAATTTTATTCATTGGCGTGTTTTCAATCAAATTTGACTAAAATTTCACTTGAGTATGGTTCATTTACACGTTTCCATTCAAATTTGACTAAAATTTCAACTGAATTTTGTTTATTAGCACGCTTCAAATCAAATATGACTACAATTTCATCTGAGTTTTGCTAAATAGCCCTTTTCAATCAAATTTGAGTAAAATTTCATCTAAATTTTATTCATTGGTGTGCTACCAATCAAATTTAACTATAATTTCAGATGGGTTTAGTTCATTGGCGCGTCTCCATTCAAATTTGAGTAAAATTTCACCTGAATTTTTTTATTTGGCTTGTTTCTAATCAAATTTGACCAAAATTTCACATGAGTTTGGTTCATTGGCGCGTTTCCAATCAAATTTGGTAAAAAATTCATCTCGATTTTGATCATCGGCGGGTTTCCAATCAATTTTGACTAAAATTTCACTTGAGTTTGTTTCATTACCGGGTATCCAATCAAATTTGACTAAAATTTCACCTTCATTTTGTTCATCTTCGGGTTTCAATTCAAAGTTAACTAAAATTTCTCATGGTTTTAGTTTATTTACGCATTTCCAATAAAATTTAACTCAAATTTAGATTTAATTTTGTTCATTAGCAGGTGTCCAATCAAATTTGACTAAAATTCCGCTTAGGCTTAGCTCATTGGAGCATTTTCAATCAAATTTGGCAAAAAATTCATCTGCGTTTCATTCGTCGGCGGGTTTCCAATCAAATTTGTTTAAAATTTCCCTTGGGTTTAGTTCAATGGCGCGTTTTCAGTCAAATTTGACTAAAATTTCACCTGAGTTTTGTTTATTGGCGCGTTTCCAATCAAATTTGACTAAAATTTCACTTGAGTTTGGTTGATTTGTGCATTACCAATCAAAATTAACTAAAATTTTGTCCGAATTTTGTTCATTGGTGTGCTTCCACATTAGTTTAGTTCATTGGCTCATTTCCAATCAAATTTGACTAAAATTTCACCTGAGTTTTGTTCATTAGCATGTTTCCAATCAAATTTGACTAAAATTTCACGTGAGTTTGGCGCATTAGCGAGTTTTCAATCAATTTTGACTAAAATTTCGTCTGAATTTTGTTCATTGGTGCGCTTCCAATCAAATTTGCAAAAAATTTCACATTGGTTTAGTTCATTGGTGCGTTTCCAATCAAATTTGCCTAAAATTTCACCTAGGTTTTGCTCATTAGCGTGTTTCCAATCAAATTTGACTAAAATTTCATGTGAGTTTGGCACATTAGCGAGTTTTCATTCAAATTTGACTAAAATTTCATCTGAATTTTGTTCATTGTTGGTCTTCCAAAAATTTCATTTGCATTTTGATCATTGTTGTTCTTCCAATCAAATTTGACTAAAATTTAACATTGGTTTAGTTCATTGGCGCGTTTTCAATCAAATTTGGCAAAAATTTCACCTAGGTTTTGTTCATTGGCATGCTTCCAATCAAATTTGACTAAAATTTCGCTTGAGTTTGATTCGTTGGCATGTTTCCAATCAAATTAGACTAAAATTTCATCTGGGTTTTGTTTATTGGTGTGTTTCCTTTATAAAAGTTTAGAAAGAAGGCTGAAGTCATCGGTTCAAATCTGATTAAAGGGCTTTTTTGTGGGTATTTCAAACAAACACTCTATTTTTTGGTATGCCGCTCGAGCAGAGCGAATGAACAATACATAGAGATACGATCATGACTTTAATTTGTGTTTTATTTTCAATCATTCTTATTTCGACCCTTTTAGCGACTTTCTTTTACGTCAGATCAAGCTTTTTTGGTGCTGTTTTCAATTGTTTTCATATCTTTCTAGATTTAGAAATCTACCTTATGATCTCCTCCCTGGCCCCTTAGACTATGCCGTGAACCGGCTTATAGGAACTGAGATGAGTTAGAGTAGCTAAGAAAGATGGCTAGAAACTTCTCTTCTTAAGATGGGGAACTTAACTCGCTGTGCTCTAGTGGCTGTAGTCCCTCCTTCTGCTTTTTCGCGGCTTTTTGGGAAAATCTGCCCCTATTGATCCCGAAATCATACAGAATAGAATGATGAACATACGGAACAAAATTAGCTTTCTGGAGGATAGGAAACATAAAATCCAAGAACGCGAGGACCTAATTGTGCAGGCGGTCATTCGTGGACGCCTAGGAGACTAAAAGAGTCTGGTGCCAAAAAGTAGTGTGGGAATAACTATTAGGGGTTTTCTTTCATCAATGTTTTGGAATAGTGACAGTGTTTAAGCTGCATTTACTACAAATGGGTTGAGCTCGAATCTCATTAGCTTGGCCTAATCGGGGGGACGTTCCATCTTATTTTCACATTATGCATTTTCCTTCTTATCATATTGATTCTATTTTGAATTGGATTTTTTTTCCAGCTACAGCCATATGGACTCATTTTTTTTCCAATTCTATATCTATATAGAAGCTCCATTAGGGCTCAATTTTGAGTTGGTCAGCCCATTCTAGATGGGAGTGATGTGAATTTTGATTGGACTCTGGCGCCACTGATGGTGGATGATCGGCCGGCCCCACCATTAGTAGGAAGCCAGCAAGCGCCTGTAGTTGCTAATTTCTTTTTGAAAAGGGAAAAACTCGATAGCATCATACAGCGACCCTCGATCCCCCATCCATGAGGAAAATTCTCCGCGGAGCAGTAGGATGCATTAAAGGATCGGGCCATCGCTCACCTTTCCCACAAAGAAAGAAAATCATGCAATCCCTTAACACCCATGATCCATGGAAAAATTCAAGGTCTATCCGAGAGCAAATCTTGTAGAAAGGCATCACGATTGAATGATAGAGTAGAGTGGGTCGCTTACTTAGCCGCAGCGGGCCATGGCCAATTGGCCAAGCACTCAGATAGTTATTCGATCATCCAAATATAGGAATAGGTCCCCAAGCCCTTCTCTAACAATTCCAACCTTTCGCCCGGTCGCTAACCTATCTTTTTGAATCCCTTTGTTCGGCCTTCTTTCCTGCCAGTAGTGTAGGCAGAGGACTTTATTTATGCTATTTCGTCAAATTAGAATTTGCAGGCATGGACAAAATGGATACAAAACACCCATGCTTTAGCACCTAGTGCAACAGCATGTACCAGTTTAACATGGGAGGTGACGATTTAGTAGCAGTGGGTGGCAAAGTGCTTTGTTACCTATTCTGTTAGGAATCGCGAATTTTTTAGTATGACAAGAAGGATTTAGATCAGGGGATTCTCATAAATGATTCATTGCTAGCGCCCAAACTTTCCCATCCCCATCCAAATACGATTGGGCATATCCTTCAAGAGATCAACTAATACGCATACTATCGAAATACTAGGGTGGTCGTAGATCAGCTGACTGGGGCGTTACCAATAAAATTTGACCAAAATTTTGTCTGAATTTTGTTCATTGGTGCGCTTCCAATCTAATTTTACTAAAATTTCACATTGGTTTAGTTCATTGGCGCATTTTCAATCAAATTTGACAAAAATTTCACCTGAGTTTTGTTCATTAGCATGTTTCCAATCAAATACGACTAAAATTTCACTTGAGTGTGGTTCATTAACGCGTTTTCAATTAAATTTGACTAAAATTTCATCTGAATTTTGTTCATTGTCGTGCTTCAAATCAAATATGACTACAATTTCATCTGAGTTTTGTTAAATGGCCTGTTTTCATTCAAATTTGAGTAAAATTTCATCTAGATTTTGATCGTTGGTGCTCTTCCAATCAAATTTGAAAAAATTTCACATGGATTTAGTTCATTGGCGCGTTTCCAATCAAATTTGACAAAAATTTCGCATGGGTTTTGTTCATTGGTGTGCTTTCGATCAAATTTGACTAAAATTTCACTTAAGTTTAATTCGTTGGTGTGTTTCCAATCAAATTTGACTAAAATTTCACCTGAATTTTGTTCATTGGCATGTTTCCAATTAAATTTGACAAGAATTTCACTTGAGTTTGGTTCATTGGCGCGTGTCGAGTCAAATTTTACTAAAATTTTGTCTCGATTTTGTTCATTGTCGTGCTTCAAATCAAATATGACTACAATTTCATCTAAACTTTGTTAAATGGCGCGTTTTCAATCAAATTTGAGAAAAATTTTATTTGGATTTTTATCACTGGCGCTCCTCCAATCAATTTGACTAAAATTTCACATAGGTTTAGTTCATTGATTCGTTTCCAATAAAATTTGGCAAAAATTTCACTTGGGTTATGTTCATTAGCTTGTTTCCAATCAACTTTGACTAATATTTCACTTGAATTTGGTTCATTAGAGTGTTTCCAATCAAATTTGACTAAAATTTCACCTGAGTTTTGTTCATTAGCGTGTTTCCAATCAAATTTGACAAAAATCTCACTTGAGTTTGGTTCATTGGCGCATTTTCAATCAAATTTGACTAAAGCTTCATCTGAATTTTGTTCATTATCACACTTCAAATCAAATATGATAACAATTTCATCTGGGTTTTGTTCATCGGCGGGTTTCCAATCAAATTTGACTAAAATTTCGCTTGAGTTTGGTTCATTTTCGGGTTTCCAATCAAATTTGACTAAAATTTC
>NW_019228574.1:40925-46252 GCF_002742605.1 Olea europaea var. sylvestris
AACTCAAAATGGGACAAGTTTCGTGTTCGGGTCGAAGGTCGAAAAAAAATGGATCAATGCGTTACAAGTAGTCGAAGACGAGAGTGGGCAGTGTAACCATGCGGTCGCACGGTGCGACCGCACAACATGAGACCGAGAATTCAATGGCCGAGACTTTATTACCATGCGGCCACACGTGTTATAACCATGCGACCGGATGGTTCATTTCTGGGCACGATTTTCCTTTTTTTTCGCGTTTTCCTTATTTTACTAGAATTTCATTCTTAATCAAACTCCTACCATATTGGACGAATATTTTAGAAATTTTGTTAGATTATTAGAATTATATTTTCTTTTTGACTCCTATTCGAGGAATAGTATAAATAGGAGAATATTTTTTCATTGTAGAAAACCTTTGAACTATTGACTTTTGAATTAATATTATAGAGAGAGAAATTTCTTCTTTCAATTTAATTGTTCTTCTTGAACAATCTTGGAACTTATCAAGAATCAACTTCTTGTGGCGTTCTAATCAATCGGATTGTGGGTTCTTTCAATTGTAATCAAGGGGTTCTAGGTTTTTCGCTAATCTAGGGTTTCTTGGTTCAATTCTTGGGGTTCAAGATCCAAAACCGGGTTAGTATTGGTGTTCATGGGTTCCGCATCAATCTCGTTGTGGGTTTTGTAGTTTCCATTGCTACGGGGTTCGCATCAGTTGGTATCAGAGCTTTGGCTCCAATTTAATTAGGTTATATCCTTTGTTTCCTAATTTTTTTCAATTCCTTGTGTTCTTGTGTCCAGAAGGTTTTCTTGATTCTTTGATCCAAAAGTTTCATCAAAAATCTTCAAATTTCGTTTCTAGGCTCGATTTTCACCCGAATCAATTTTCGTTTTCTTTGTTGGTTTTGTTATTAATTTCCGGATCTTAAAAAAAATTACTGTTCATCCGTACAGTAAAAAAAACTTGTTAAATATTATTGATCCGTCAAATACCAACTTTTATTATTCATTATTGTTTCTAAACTACTTGGACACATTGAATCATTCCATTCCTTCAATTCAAATCAAGTTTTAAAAGTTTTCTTCGAGTCCTTTGTTACAATTATTGAGTCACATCCGATTTGAGGAATTCTACACGAATTGATTGATTGATTGAGTTCATTGATTGTTCCTAGAAGCAATTATTGAAAGAATTGAGTGGTAAAAGGCAGAGAGGTGAGCTTAATAGAGGGCAAAAGCCTTGTGTCTGTTTCGAGTGACTTTTGGTGAGGCAGTAAAATAAAATTTTAGTGTTAGGATGTCAGAAAGGGCAGAATCAAACTCAAGCCGACAAGGCAATGATAGCAATGCAATGGAGGATTTAGTGTAGAGGTTTGAGAGAGCGTTTGGAGAGGTGAGAGATAGGTTAGAGAAGCAGGAGGCTTGGATGAATAGATTAGATACATCTGTGGCTAATCTTAGTCAGGGGCATCGAGTGGATGTATCCAATGCCAGAGGACCGGATAGATGGGAGCCTAGGAGGGAAAGGCGAGAGGAGTATGGATATGGGAGTGACATGGGCAAAGATAAATTTCAAGGTGTTGAGTTGGGAAGGATGAGGAATAGAGGCGATAGGTTCGACAAACGGGGTCGAAATGATCGCGGGGAGGAGTTGGATGGAAACTTGGGAAATATAAAAATGACAGTTCCTTCATTCAAAGGAATAAGTGATCCCGAGGCATACCTAGAATGGGAAAGGAAGGTTGAAATGATCTTCGAGTGTTATAACTATTCGGAGGAGAAAAAGGTGAAGTTAGCAGTTTTGGAGTTTAGTGACTATGCAATTTCATGGTGGGATCAAGTGATTACTTCACAACGTAGGAGTGGGGGAAGACCAATCAGCACTTGGGAGGAATTGAAGTCATTGATGAGAAAGAGGTTTGTTCCTAGCCACTATTACCGAGAGATCCATCAAAAATTGCAAGGTCTATATCAAGGGTCGAAAAGTGTAGAGGACTATCATAAGGAGATGGAAATACTCATGATTAGGGCCAATGTGGTGGAGGATCGGGAGGCTACCATGGTACGATTCTTGAATGGGTTGAATAGGAAAATTACCAATGTAGTGGAGTTGGAAGACATGTTGCAGGTGGCTATGAAGGTAGAGAGACAGCTGAAGAGGAAAGGGGCAGCTAGGCAGCCGTTAGGAACTTCGAGTGTTAATCCATCTTGGAAGCCAGGGTGGAACAACAACAAGAAAGGTGATAAAGTTATACCTAAAGGTAGGAATGAGTGGCAGAAAGGGAAAGAAGAAAGTGCTAGCAAAACAGCACCCAAAACAGATTCACAACCATCAAGGAATCGAGACATCAAGTGTTTCAGATGCTTGGGGTCAGGGTACATTGTTTCTCAATGCCCAAATAAATGGGTAATGGTTTTGTTGGATAATGGAGAAGTGGTGAGTGAAAGTGAAAGAGAGTTTGAGGACATGCCTACATTAGAGGACGTGGAAGAAGAAGAAAAATTGGAGTTTGCTTTTGGGGAATCGTTGGTGTCAAGGAGAGCTCTTAACACTCAAGTCAAAGTGGATGATTCGGAGCAGCAACGAGAAAATATATTCCACACACGTTGTTACATCAACGATAATGTATGTAATATGATTATTGATGGTGGGAGTTGCATGAATGTAGCTAGTACAACTTTAGTTGAGAAATTAGGACTAGCATTGCTAAGACACCCTAGGCCTTATAAGTTGCAATCGTTGAATGAAAGTGGGGAAGTTAGGGGGAATAAAAGAGTTTTAATTAATTTCTCAATTGGGAGTTATAGTGACAAAATAGTATGTGATGTGGTGCCTATGCATGTGGGTCATATCTTGTTAGGAAGACCATGACAATATGATAGAAGGGTCACACATGATGGTTATAAGAATTGTTATAGCTTTGTCAAGGATGGGAAGACTATTACTCTTGCACCATTAACACCGGCACAAGTGTATGGAGATCAAATCAAGCTGAAAAGTGAAGAAGACGAGAGAATAAGAGAGTCAGGAAAAAGGAGAGGCAATAGCGAAACCATCACTAAGAGAGAAAATAGTGAGGTGGCTAAGAGTGGAGAAAAGAAAGAGAAGCCACATGAGCGGAGAGAAAAAGAGTCAGTTGAGAGGAGAGAAAAAGAGTCAGCTGAGCGGAGAGAAAAGCCGAAGGTCAACTTCTATGCAAAAGAGAGTGAGTTGAAAAAGGCTATGAGCGATAATAGGCAGATGATATTGTTAGTGTACAAGGAGTCCCTCCTCAATTTTGAGGATTCTAACACATCCCTCCCTAGTTTGGTTAAGTCTTTATTGCAGGAGTTCGATGATGTGTTTCCTGAGGAGATGCCAAGTGGATTGCCACCAATCAGAGGCATCGAGCACCAGATTGACTTTGTACCCGGAGCTGTCATACTGAATCGACCAGCTTACCGAAGCAATCCCGAGGAGATGAAGGAGCTTCAAAAGCAAGTGGAGGAGTTGATAAGCAAAGGTTATATCAGGGAGAGCATGAGTCCATGTGCTGTACCTGTTTTGCTGGTGCCTAAGAAGGACGAAACTTGGAGAATGTGCATCGATTGTCGAGCTATCAACAATATCATGGTAAAGTATCGTCACCCAATACCTACGCTAGATGATATGCTTGATGAGTTTCATGGTGCTTGCATTTTTAGTAAGATTGATCTTAAGAGTGGGTATCATCAAATTCACATGCGGGAGGGTGATGAATGGAAAATGGCGTTTAAGACTAAGTATGGATTGTATGAATGGTTAGTTATGCTATTTGGACTCACTAATGCACCGAGCACTTTTATGCGTTTAATGAACCATGTTTTGCATGCTTTTATTGGGAAATTTGTTGTAGTTTATTTTGATGACATCTTAATCTATAACAAAAACCTAGATGAGCATTTAGAACATTTAAATTGTGTGCTTATTGTATTGCGAAAGGAACAACTATATGCTAATTTCAAAAAGTGCACATTTTGCATGGATAGAGTTGTTTTCCTAGGATTTGTGGTTAGTACTAACGAGGTGGAAGTCGATGAAGAAAGGATAAAAGCTATTAAAGATGGCCAACACCTAAGACTATAACTGAAGTTAGGAGTTTTCATGGGTTGGTTAGTTTTTATAGGCGATTTGTAAGAGATTTTAGCACCATCACCACACCGTTGACTGAAATAGTAAATAAAAGTGTAGGTTTTCATTGGGGAGAATCTCAAGAAATTGCATTTAACACAATTAAGGATAAGATATGTAAAGCACCTGTTTTGGCATTACCAAATTTTGATAAAACATTCGAGGTTGAGTGTGATGCATCAGGAATAGGTATAGGAGCAGTGTTAATGCAGGAAAGGAGACCTATTGCTTACTTTAGCGAAAAGTTGAGTGGGGCAGCATTGAATTATTCGACATATGACAAGGAGCTGTATTCACTTGTTCGAGCATTGGAGACTTGGCAGCACTACTTATGGCCAAAGGAATTCGTGATACACACCGATCATGAATCTTTAAAGCATTTACGAGGTCAAGGTAAGTTAAACAAAAGACATGCGAGATGGGTGGAGTTTATTGAGACATTTTCCTACGTCATCAAGTACAAACAAGGTAACGAAAATATAGTTGCTGCTGCGTTGTCTAGAAGGTATGTGCTTTTAAATTCATTAAGTACTAAATTACTTGGTTTCGAGCATATTAAGGGCATGTATGAATTTGATTGTGATTTTTCTAGTATTTATGCTTCATGTGACAAAGGTGCATTTGATAAATTCTATAGGCATGAAGGATATTTGTTTAGGGAAAATAAGTTGTGCATTCCTAATTGTTCTTTGCGTGAATTATTGGTAAGGGAAGCACATGGGGGTGGTCTAATGGGACACTTCGGGGTTCAAAAGACTTTAGACATGTTAGGGGAACATTTTATTGGCCAAAATGCGACATGACGTAGAACAAATATGTGAAAAGTGCATAACTTGTAAAAAGGCTAAGTCTAAGGTTCAACCCCATGGTTTGTATACTCCTTTGCCTGTACCTAGTGAACCTTGGATAGACATATCTATGGACTTTGTGTTAGGTTTCCCTAGGACAAAAAGGGGTCGGGATTCAATATTTGTAGTGGTCGATAGGTTTAGTAAGATGGCGCACTTCATACCATGTCATAAAACAGACGATGCTACTAATATTGCAGACTTATTATTTAGGAAAATAGTACGTTTACATGGAGTACCTAAAAGTATAGTGTCTGATAGGGACGTGAAGTTTTTGAGTCATTTTTGGCGTGTTCTGTGGAGTAAGTTAGGAACTAAGTTATTATTTTCTACAACTTGTCACCCACAAA